>NW_027069473.1:3233254-3308568 GCF_002906115.3 Quercus suber
TTGTTGTTGTGGTGTGGGGGTGTGGTTCTGAACGTTAATACAGAAGTACAATTAGCATCTTAGAAGCTAAATACTACTCCATTAGAGAGTTCAGGAAAAATGAATATGCAAAAAACACATTGGAACACACAGGCATGAGCACAAAGCAAAACAGGGGCCACAGCTCTATACAAATGTGTGTTTAAGCAGATACTTGGATGAACAGTATTGTATCAAGGACCAAAAGCATTAAAGCAGTGTCAGCCTTTTTAAACCGAACATGTAGATAGATCAATGTACATTGAACAGAAGCAAAAAGCAGCAAGGATAGCTATGCATAAGCACTCAAGTACTCACTCTCATCACAGCACTGATCAGCAAAGACTCACATTTATTAGGTCACAACATTCAGTCAGCAAGTTACAACTATAGATCCCTCAGGCATCCGTATCAGATAGCCTATGCATGTAAAGTCCAATGAAAGGGTCACAAGCAACTATATTGATAAAGCAGGCTCCTTTTTTAAAAGGATTAAACTTCCACAATCACCACCACCGGCCAAAAACTAGAATTAAATACTGCCATTAGTAATGAGCCTGCTGTTCCCACAAGACGATCCCATCACAATTCAAGCACCAGCCAAAACAAATCCATATTGCACAAACATACTAAACTTAGACACATTAAGATGAACAGAATACGTAAAGCAATCTATAGAAGAAAGACTTTCAAAACTCGAACAGAATGGATAAAAAAAATCCCACAAGAGTCAGCACACATCAACCCCTTAATAATTCTACAGTCAAAACAGCACACACTACTAAGGTCAAAATAGTTTGGGACCACTAGGCAATTGATCAGCACCATACAACAGATGCTATTTTATCAAGCAGGTAGTGATACCTTCACCAGCAGACTTCTTCAGAACCAAACATACTAACATTTTTTTAGGGTTAATAGCAAACTTCTCCCACCTATTGTATAGTACTAATTCAATTTGCCAGCATGCAGTTCAAAAGCAGCAATTTACTAACCTAAGATTAGCATTTGTTAAATTGTGCCACTACATAAAACAGTGCAACCATCAAATACCACAAAACAAAAAAGATAACATAGATAGGAAAAGTGCCATTTTTCTTGACCACACAAGGATAAAATGTTACTTCTCTAATCACAGGTGTGTACCATGTCACTTTTTCTTAGGCTATGCAATTTGCACAAGTATTGATGGGGTAGTCACTTTTAAACCAACAGGTTGGCAAACCAAATTTGCTCAATAGAAAAGGTGGAGAAGTGCAAAAAACCCCTCTATTGATAATCTGTAATATCATACGTACATAATACATACATCACATATTTAGTTGTATTTATACTTTTTTCTTTTTGATTAGTTTTATTAATACACATTTTTAGCCCAATAATAACTAAATATGGGTGGGCAAGCCATACCAAAACGAAGGAAAATGTTTGCACTTAAAAATATAAAACCAAGCACATTCCCCCCCCCCCCCGGGCCGGGGGCCCCCTTTTGTGATTTTCAATCAGTTACCAAGTTCAAATTTCTGTGTTGTGGTTATGAAGTATGTATTGTGCAACTTTCTGAAGATACTCGGCCACAGGAGTGCTGGGTTCTCTTTTCTACAAGATTGTCTCTTGATATTGAACCAGATGCTTGTTGTTGCTAGAAAAATTTCTGATCAAACCAAATGCCATACATAGATTTATGATTGTTATAGGTCTGGTGCGAAACTTTCAAAATTATTTGTTGTGAAGTATAGAGCATGCTTTAAACTCAGCATGTTGGATTCCACCTTCCAATTTATACTGTAAATTTTGAGTTCATAACTTGAATGATTTCATACATCAAAGGCTTCCACTAATGTTCTGTCATCCGGCCTGTGTCATAATTTAATTCGGATATTTTAGGTGTGATATGCCCATTTCAGAAGTGTTGCTTGGAACTTTTTGGTCTTATATTGAAGAATTGTCTTGTGGTTCTTTGGGGAGGAGTGTTTGCCTACTTTTGTATTGAATGGCCGAACTTGTTTACTTTGCTAAGTAGGAGGGACCTTTTGAGGGATGACGGTATTATGTGTCAAATGTTTGGGTTGGCTGCTAATGGATGGCAGATGAAACTTTGGAAGTCTGGACCAAACTTGCTATCGTAGACATTAACGGGTTGTTTATTAACCTTTGGGTTGTTAGAATATGGTTTTTTTTTATTTATTTTTTATTTTATATAAATTTATAAATTCTCTTTGTGGTTGTTTGGCGTCTTTGTTTCTCTTATTTTTGCACGAAATGTGAGGCAAGTAAGTGAGGACTAAGAGGGGAAGCTTAGGGAGCCCACAATTCTCAAGCCTGATGATCCTGGGATGCACGACTGACCTCTCCGGCAAGAAAGTGAGGTGGCTTGCTGCATAAACTTGGAATACGGTAAAGCTTTTTTATCCGAGGTGGTTTCAAACCTGTTGCCATCTCAAATCACAGTTTCGGGGAACTGATGTCCGTGGGTTTGTCTGCATGTATGAATGTTATAAAAATTTAGTGTAGACATGACAGTTGATAATCATTCCTATTCAGAAACTACAACTTTGGTATACTCGTAGGGTTGGTCCCCGCTGCCTTTTACTCTAGAAACGTATGCAAATATATTAAAAGCATACGTTGACCTTTTATAGGGTTCTGTTTCGATTTTGTTTTTTATTTTAAAGGAATAATATGTCTACAATAATTTTACAATAAATTTTAAATGGCAGGTTGTTATTAGTTGTTATTATTGGGGGAGAAAGTTAATCTTAGTATTAGTTTCAAATTTGAACCAATAACAACTAACTATTTGTGATTTGTTGTAAAAATGTTATAAAATTGTTGTAGACGTATCATTTCTCTTTTATTTTATCATTCTCTTTGAATCAACCTAAGACATTTTTGAGACCGATTTGTCTGATAATAATCAAACAGCTCCGGACCGGATTACATGAATTATGAGTATGACGTTTACTAGAGAGTATAATTGTTTTTTCAAAAATCTTTTTGCAATGAGACGGTCATTCATTTTGTATTTTGTTCTTTACTTCTCGGCCAATTAAAAAGGGGAAGGAATATCCAGAAAAAATAGGGTAAGATAGAGATATATGTATATATATTAAAAAAAAATAAAAACCCCAAGTTTTGGGTAACCATCAAGTGGACTCTTTAATCTAATTTGAATGTAGAAACCCTAGAACTTTGAAAAAAACGTACCGGTTTTTTTTATATTAAAAAAATGATGAAATATAATATTAGTTCTTCAAATTTTAAAATTGAATTGTATTAGTTATTTTACTAACTATTATTAGTGGTGTTACTTATGTGACTAACAAAATAATGACTAGACATTTTTTTTAATGAAGTGGAATGTTTTTAATTAAAAAATTACAAAAAATATTTACAACCTGTACCAAATTAAAAAGGTATTTTCTACTTCACACAAAAATTTCAATTCAAAAACAAAAATCCATGTCAGGTTATTCACACCAAATGGAAACAACTAAATGTTTTTATTTATTTATTTCCTCTTGTTTCGCTTATTATTTTTAAAGTCATTTAAAAGTTTTTCTTTTTTAGTATGTAATACCTTATTTTTGTTTTGAAACCTCTATGATAGAGGCATGGTTGTCAAAATTGCGATTTGAATTGTAGGAATGCACAATTTTACAATTTTATTTCACCAAAACATTTAGAATTGTACAAGAATCATAAAAATTGTAAGATCGTATGGGATTCTACTGATCCTAGCAAAACGTAAAAATTAGTTTTTTATTATTATTATTATTATTTTTAAGTTCATCTTTATAAGTTGTAATTTGTAATCTCAAGACTAAGACATTGAACTTTATAAATATACCAACTAAGTGGTGGGACTCATATGGAGATGACTTTCTTGAATTGAAAATTTTTGCTATAAGAATATTGAGCTTAACATATAACTTTTCAAGTTGTGAAAGTAATTGGAGTACATTTGGAATAGTAAGACCAAATGACTTTAGTATATTATCTCTCAGTTGAGAATTCTCTATTAAAATTGGTATAACTTTAAGTACACTAAAAAAGGAGGAAATTATTTAAACCCAAAAAAAAAGAAAAAGAAAAAAGAATGAGTTGGTACTTGTTATGTAAAACTTGAAGACAAAAGAGAAAATACCTAAACTATCAAGTGCAAAAGAAGAAATTGGTTTGAAGAACTTGTATTTGGATGATAAGTGGCTAGCAAATGGTGTCAACCAAAAGTGATGGTATGGATTTTGATGAAGATAATGAAGTAACAATTCTAATGTATTCCTTTAAGATTTATTTATTTATTTATTTATTTTTAAAAAAGTTACATATGTATAGTGTGAATGTGTGATCACTATTGTATCATTTGGTTATCAATATTAGGTGATGATGAGAGTTCAAGAGCTGCTGCTGAAAGAAAAAGTGTGTTAGTATTTTGGTACTTGGTTGGTTTCTAATTAAACATTCACTGAACTTTTAAATACATTGTTTTAAAACTTAAATATATTTGTTTCATTAGTATACACGTAACAATGTAGGACATGCAAATTACATCATATGATCAAAATCTTTATTTTATTTTTAATGGAAGATTCATAATTTACGTGATTATTCAATATACAAATTTATTATCAATGTGTTTTTTTGCTTTAAATCTAAAAATATGTAGGATTTTACGATCCATGATCCAATCCTACGATCTACAATTTTGAGAACCTTGGATAGAGGCAATGACCATGGGAGTTATATTTTTTAGAAAAGCAGAATATGTTAAAAGCTACCAATAGTCATGCAAGAAACGGAAAGTTCCAGGAGAATTTAGACAAAGCAAAAGAGCCACATTCAAAGTGGCCTAAGAAAATACAACAAAGTCTTGAGAAAGAACAACTCCCTTCCTAGTAAGTGCATAAGTAGACCTTAACCTTGTTTCACATCCAACTCAATATCCATAACAGGAAGATTCAAGGACAAGCATAAATTAATACCAGCTTTTTAGTGCCCATAATTGAACATCAATACTAGGGGGCATTTGGTTCGTTGTGATATGTCATTGATGTGATGCATATTACAATGATGTGACATTAAGGTTTTTGATTTATTTTATTTTTCTAACATTACCATAATCTAAAATTACAAAATATATCACATCCCCTTAATCTCATCACATTTCTAAACAATATAATGTTGTATTCTTATATTGAGATTATATTAATGCAAGATTACAATAATATAATATTATAGTGAAATATAATATCACAGCGAACCAAACGTCCCATAGATGTGTTTCCTATAGCCCTTGCATGCTCACTCGCCCAATCCCCATTTGGATTTCTAATGATTCCTCTTTCTCCAGTGCACCCTGGGTTGCCCCACCAGAGTTTAGCTTATACCAACTTGCCATAGGGCAATTCCATTTAACTTGAATGATTCTCTTGGTTGATTCCACCTTCTTTTCCAAGCCCAGGAAAGAAATAAGCTTTAGCTATGACTTCTGATTTCAAGTATTTCTTGGGGTTCTCATCCCTTCACCCCTATTAAGTGGACCCACCAGCGTGCTTTTTAAAGCTCCTTTACTCATCCATTTATCAAACTACACCAAAAGGCAAATCTCTTTACTTGCAATCCATTTGGAGCCACCCTTGAAAACAACTTCTCATTTTGTAATTTCTGCCCAAGTAGATGAGCAAACCCTTGACTTAAAGATATTTATGTGATAAGACACAAGCCCATAAAGCGTCTTCTTTAGAATGGAACTGCCAATTCAATTTGGCTTGTAAGGCTATGTTTTTTTCCTTGGCTGCCTAAAGACCTATACCATCCTCTTTCTTTGGCTTAGTTATCTTCCTCCAACTAACCAAGTGAAGCTTTCTCTTATATTCCATCATTCCCCAAAGGAAATTCCTAGACAACTTGTCCACACATTGGGTCACTATAGAAGATAGAAAAGAGAACAACATGATATAACTAGGAATAGCATCGGTGACTGCTTGGGTGAGGACCAACCTTCCAGCAAAGGACAACAGGTAAGTTTTCCAACCTGTTGGGCAACTTTGGACTTGCTCAATAATAGCCCCGAAATCTTACGGCATAACAGTGTGCTTGAAGAGAAATCCTAAATATTTTCCCAAGAAGGGAGTTGATAGAAAATCCAATATACCACAGAGCTCCTCTCAAATATAGGGGAGAGACATTGGGACACAAAAAAAAAAAAAAAAAAACTCGAGCCTTTTTGGAGCTCACTTTTTGATTAGATAACTCACAAAAGGTATCCAAGGCATCTTTAATAGCCACATAAATTCTTCTGGTCATCCATGGCAAAGAGAATGAGGTCATCAGTGAATTGAAGAAACGGTGGGAGAAAGCAATCCCTCCACGGGAGGCCTTAGCAGGGTTCCAAAGTTTAGCATCACATTTTTCAGCTATAAGGGCCCCCAAAACTTCCTTGAATAGAATAAATAGGCAGGGGGATAAAAGGTCTCTTTACCTTATACCTCTGGAAGGTTGGAATGGTTACCACCCCCCAAAAAAAATAAAAAGAGGGGAAAAAAAAAAAAAATAGAGGAGGATGAGACAAAACTCACTGTCATAGAAATAAGGTGCTCTAGGAATTTGAAGAGGAACGCGGTATCCTTAATGAAACTCCACTCAAGGTGGTCATAGGCATTTTCCAAATCTATTTTAATAGCCATAACCCCTTCATTTCCTTTCCTCTTTGACATAGAATGAATGAATTCCTAGACAATGATAGCGTTATCAACATCCTTCCTACCATGGACAAAAGCTGTCTGAGGGGAGAGACAAGCCCTGCTAGTAAAGGATGGAGATGGGCAACAAGAAGTTTAGTAACCACTTTATAAACAAAGTTACATAAGTTGATAAGTTTGTAGTTGCTGAGTGAATTAGGACTACTATACTTTGGAATTAGAGTAATCAAAGGTTTGTTAGGATACTCAAGTACCTTACCTAAACCAAAGATTTACTTCACCTCGCTTCTAACGAATTCTCCCACATATATTCTTCCACATTATTCAAAATATACATCATCATTCAATGAAATTTTATTTTATAACTTATAAAATTCAAACTTGTTCTAATAAGAATCCCACATTCTATGGAGCTCTATTTTATAACTTATAAAATTCAAACTTTTCCTAATAAGAATCCCGCTTGGGTTACGTGGCAACCTCCTCCTTTAAGAACAATCAAATTGAATACACATGGCAGTGTTAAGGGTAAAGGTCTTTCAAGCATAACTGGATTGCTTCATAATAATTGTGGTGCATGTATTAGAATATGGCTTTCAATTAGAAATACTAAGAGATGTCAATTAACTTTCAAGACTCTTGACGAAACCTCACCAATATGGGAAACTAAATTTTGAAAGACTTTCATTTATTTTGTATATGTCTTGATGTTACTTAATTATTACTATTATTATTATTATTTTGTGTTGAATACTCAAGGTTAATGCTGTTGAAATCCCATTTTGCAACCTGTATTTAACCTCACATGGAGGGTAAAAGAGTGATTTCACCTTGGAAATATGCATCTTAATTGTGGTCACTAGATCCTTAATTTCATTTCATTAAAGTGATCTTAATGTTGTAATGATCAAATTGATTGGTCATAAGCATTAATCAAACAATCAGATTGAAAGTTATTATCAAGTCAAGTTTTAATGGTCGAGATGTACTATCACAAATTAAGTTCGACTACATGTGATTATGAACAATTGATTTCAATTAGTTATAATTATAATCAATTTGAAATTAATGATGTGTCATAATTTAATTGGCTAGAACTACAACTTATGGTAAAGATGTGCACACTTGATTAATTAGATAATCAAACATTAATGATTCAATAAGTAATTTGTGTAATTATCTTTTTAATTGGGGTAAATTTGGGACAGATTAATTCTGAAATAGTGAAATGGATGTAATTGGGGGCCTATTAATGTTAATTGGAATCTAATTTGGGTCCTATTAAGGTTAATTATGTTGAAACTATTTTCCAACAAATGACCTCTGCTCAGCATTTCGTTGATATCTCTCAGAATATTTTGAATTTGTGAGTGAAGTTAATTTTTCTAGAAACTAGACATCTAGGGCTTTAATTTGAGCAAAAGAATGAAGCGATTCCAATTAGAATTGAGAAAGACATGATTTTTCAAAATGAGCTCTAAGAATTGTTATAGGAGCTACTAGAAAAACTGAGGTTTTAGTCATTTTGCTTGCTCATTACTCCTACCAACCTTCAAATTTAATGCACTAGCTTTCCCTAAACTCTAAAATAGGGTCTAGGTTCTTGATATATTTTTTTAATCCTTTGTCAACCTTCATTAAATGGCATTTCATTCATATTTTCTCCACTACTACTATATAAACCCCATCTCTCCTCCATTCCAAGAGGAAATTTTTTTTTTCTTCTCACTTCTTGAGTTATAATGAAGTAGAATTGGTCTTATCATATCTTGGTCTTCCTGAGACTCAAGATATTGAGTGATAGTCTTTCTCCCTTTCCTAGTTCTTCTTCTCTACTCCACCTTTAGAGAACCTCCACCAAAAGTCTCCTCCCATCTTGCATGCATGTATAATCCATTTCCTTAACTTGTTGCTATAATGTGAATTTAAGATTAAAGCATGCTAGTGAATTATTTAAATATGATTGAATGTTGTTCATATAGTTCTTTATGTGTTCTTTGTTGTTCATCATATGTTCATGCATGACATTAGTTTTGATCTTAAATCTATATCTAAAATATGAAAAACATGTTGATTTCATAATTTTTCCAAATACTTAAATTTAGGACATCACCATTCACACACATTCACTAAAAGTTAAAAAAAAAAAAAAAAATCCAAATTAGGGTTTATCACATGCACGCACATTAAATTCAAGCAAAGCAATGAACATGCAATTGATTAATACTATGTCGGATGATATGACATGAATGTTGGTCACTATAGTCTAAAAGACCGGTTTCATTGGGTAAGGTGAGTGCCTAACGTCTTCCCATCTTGTAACATATCCTCCAAACTTAGATTAAGGGTTAGTAGATTAATGTTTATCCATATAATTTTCAACCTCTAGATTGTAAGTAGGAAACAAAATCATGTACTTTATCTTATATTGTATCTAGAACTAAAGCCATATAATTTCCTATAATCAATGTAAATTCATTCTCAAATTAATAAAATGATGAATTTTTCAATTATGGTTTTTTATTTTTTTTCCCAATAATTAAATAAGTGATGATTTCATTATAAAACTCTTAATCTAAAGGGAAAGATGTAATCAGTTGAATTTCTATTCTGAGAGGCAAAAACACGACTCTACCCATTTACGTGGGTTTGGTCCAAACGAATTCAATTCCAGAATGGGTCGGGAGTGCGGTCTCTCACAAAAGTGTAAAGACCATCATTAAGTATAATTGACTATTTGGAATTTTCTAATATATATATATATATATATATGGTTGGGTTCAAGTTACACTTAGTGTAACAGAATTCTAAGTAATGTTACACTACTCAATATTTTTTAATAGGATGCCAAGTTTGATAAATCCATCGTTAGATTACATTATCTTCATATATTCTCTATACTTGCAAAATTTCAAGGTGATTGAATATCAATAACTATGTCATCAATCGATTGTTTAAATTCAAGTTTTTGTAATTTAAAATAATGAATAAAAAATGAATTTATGGATGAAATGATAAATAATACCTGATTAGCATGAAAATTGGCATAGATGTTAAAAACAGATAGAACATGTAATCCAACGGTAAGGTTTCCAAAATATGAATTCAATAACAAGTGTAACATTGCTGATTGCTTAGAGTTACACTAGGTGTAACTTGAACTCAACTTATATATATATATATATATATTTGTCAAGAAAATGCTTATTTCAAAACACCATTTGTCTTAATTAAAAACATGTTTGATAAAGTAATCCTTGGTAATCCTTTCATGTTTCTAGTGTATCCTTTTACAATAGACAATGAAGGTATTACAACATCTCCTTTTGGTCAACTAGTAAAATTTAAATGTTTAAGAAATCCAAAATTAAGAGATATTAATGTTTTAAAAGACATTTCAACCTCAAATTCAGTAAACTTAATTCATAACAAATGTCAAGAGAATTCTCATTAGTTCTACCACTACTCCTATTGCGGAGTACTACATGCAATGTTGTGCTCTCCCTTAAAAGTGTGTGAAGTAGTGGAGAAATCGAATAGAGAATTTCTATGGGGATCAATGCAAGAAAAGAGGAAACTTCACATGGTCAAATGGAGTGCTGTAACTTTACCCAAGAATCTCGAGGGACTTTGGTATTATGGAAATGCAACCAAGGAATGAGGAAATCCTTGCTAAGCTTTGGTCAGATTTTTGGCTTCCCTCTGGACCTTTGAGATCTTGTGTCCAAGGACCTCTAACTTGAGAAGAGCTCAGTCTGTTGGTGGCTGACATCAAAGATCAGGGGAGTAACTAGTTTCAGCGTATGCTCTCAATAGAATTACCAAAGGATGTGTGCAAATAGATTCAAGCTATCCCATTTTCTTTGAACTCAAACTCTGAGGATGTTTCCTGCTGGGCCTACTCAAAAGATGGCTCATTCTCTCTTAAATGTGCATACTTGTTAGCCAAAGGGTTAAATCCCTTGAACCCATCTTCTATTTCTTGTGAGTGGATCTGGAAAGCTTCTACAACGCCTAGAATAATGTTCTCTTTATGGATGTGTTGGGATAATAGTGTTCCCACTTGCGAAGTGTTGGGTTCAAGGTGTTTTATTCTTGATAGAAACTACCTAATTTGTAATAAGGAAGTTGAATCCCTATACCACATTCGTAGTGATCCCCTCTGACTACAAAGGGGCCTCTAAAGGCATTATGGCCGAACTGGATGCATTCCAACTCCACCTCTAAAGCAACTGTATCCCAATATGGCTTACCTTGGAAAGTCATCTTCTCTATGGGTGTCTGGCACCTATGGCTTCATAGGAATATTATTACCTTTAGAAAAAGAATAATTGATGAGAGCTTCCACATCCAATGTCTAAAGAAAGCTGCTGAGTTTTTTGCTATTGCTATGGAAGGAAGGAACAAGTCGGATAAACAACATCAGGCGGTGTCTTGGCATAAGCCACCTCTGGGATGGGTGAAATTGAATACAGATGAGTCATCTCTGGGCAATCCGGGGCAAGTTGGCTGTGGAGGCTTGTTGAGAAACGAGAATGGGGAGTGGATCAAAGGTGTGCTTTGGCAGAACTATGGGCTCTCAGGGATGGACTCATATTTGCTAAAGGTGAAAACATCCCAAACCTAATTGTTGAACTTGATGCATTAGCTGTTGTCCATCTTATGAAAAAATCCAATAACAACTTCTCACTTGAACCTTTACTCACTGACTGCAGGCTCCTTTTGAACACGTTCCCCAGCTTGCAAGTTGTGCACACGTATAGGGAAGCAAACCGGTGTGCAGATACTTTAGCAAGACTAGGCAGCTCTAGTATCGACTCCTTTATTTTGTTTTCTTAGAGCATTCGTAGCAGTGGTGCTAAATAGTTATATTGCTATTTTTTAGCACCACTGAACACAAAAGAAGCCCACAGCAGTGGAGCTATAAGCAAAATTTTTTGCTTCTCTGCTACAATGCACATCTAAAGATAGATGTGCACTGTAGCTCAAAGGTAAAAAAAAAAAAAAAATTTATTTTAATCTGCTGGTTATTAAAATAATGACTCTCTCTCTCTCTCTCTCTCATCTCTTCTCTCTTATCTGAAAATCTCTCTCAAAGACTCCGGCCTCTCACTCTCTCACTCCGGTCTCCTAAGCCGCCGATCAGCCTCACTTCGGCCTCTCATTCTCTCACTGCGGTCTCTCATTGCGGATCGCCGACGTGATTGGAGTGCTTGCTCGTGGTGGGGTTTTTTTTTTTTCCTGTTGTGGACTGGTGGTGGTGGTGGTGGTGGTCGTGTTGGTGGTGGTTGTAGCTGTGATTGTGGCTGTGGCTGAGGAAAAAGATTGGAGATTTGGGTTTTTTTTTTTTTTTTTGAACTGCTGTGGGCTGGTGGTGGTGGTGGTGGTGGTGGTGTTAGTGGTGGCTGTGGTTGATTTTTGGGTTTTTTTTTTTTTTTTTGAACTGCTGTGGGCTGGTGGTGGTGGTGGTGGTGGTGGTGTTAGTGGTGGCTGTGGTTGATGTAGAGGTGGTTTTGATTGGTGATGTGGATTTTTTTTGGATAGGGTGATATATTATTTTATTGTTGTGGAAATATTGTTTTATTGTAGTGTTTATATTATTTTATTGAGTTAAAAGTTAAAATAAATTCACTGCTGCAATATATGTGTAGGTAAAATAGATAAAATGGTTTTTTGTGTAGCTAAATAGCTAAAATTTTAGGTTCACTACTGCGAATGCTCTTATCCACTGCCTGTGGTGGATCAGCTATGTACTCTTGATAAAGAGGGAATCTTTTGTAATAGACTTATTTAATTTCAATGTCAACTATCCTCTTTTACCCCCAAAAAAAAAAAAAAAAATCACAACAAATGGACTTCTTAAAATAAGAAATCAAGCACAAAATAATTGAAAAACAACTAACCAGTGAAATCCTTCAGCAAAAAATAGAACAAGAAGTTTGTTCGGAAATCCCTAATGCCTTTTGGCGCAAGAAGAAACATATAGTAATACTACCTTATATAAAAGGTTTCAATGAAAGAAACATTCCAACCAAAGCACGGCCAATTCAAACGAATCAAGAATGAATAGAATACTGCAAAACATAAATAAAAGATTTATAAAATAAAAGAATAATCAGAAAAAGTAAATCCCCTTGGTCATGTTTAGTTTTTTAAGTGCAAAAGAACACTAAACTTCAATGAGGAATACTAGGACTAGTTATCAATTACAAGCCACTAAAAAAAAATATTATAATGAATGATATACCCTATCCCAAACAAAGAGGATCTAATAAATGGATTAAGTCAAGCAATAATCTTTTCCAAATTTGACATGAAAAGTGGATTTTGGCAAATCCAAATTCACAAAGAAAATAAGTATAAAACTGCATTTAGTTTACAACCTCATTTGGACATTACGAATGGAATGTAATGCCCTTTAGATTGAAAAATGCTTCCAATGAAATTCAAACTATAATGAATGGAAATTTCAATCCTTTCACAAATTGGTCAATTGTCTATATACATGATATCATCTACTCTAAATCAATAGAAGAACATTTACCTCAAAAAAGATTAAAAAAAAGATTTAAAAAAAAAAAAAAGATAAAAGAAGAACATTGTAGACATTTAAATACATTCCTTGAAATCATTAAAATTAATGGTTTAGTTGTTTTTGCCCCCAAAGTCAAAATATTCCAAACAAAAGTTAGATTTTTAGGGGGTTGGAGTATAAGAAAAAAAAAATCCATATAATATTAACAAACTATCAACAAAGACAAATACACAAAATTGTTGTTTCTTAATATATTAAGGTGCAATTATCTACCAACAAATGTAAAAGACACAAAAAACCATTGGTTTTTATTTTGTTTTTAAATAAAATTTGTTATGTTTTAGGTTGAGGATTTAATTAGGTTTGGGTTGGGTTGGACTAATGATTTTGGAATGGAGAGGGCCAAGCTATTTAGAAGAAGGTACTAAATATATATATATATATCATATTCTATATAATAAAAGTTAGGCTTAGAAGCCGTAGTTGCGCCAAGTGACTTCACTAAATTACATAAATTTTATTAAATTTCTAGATTTTTAAAGAACTAAAAAGGAATAGTATACTACCATAACTCTAATTCATTCTTATCTCTAATTCAAAAAATCAGGATTTTAATTCATTTTTATCTCTAAAAAAAAAAAAAAAATACTGCTTCACGTAAGAATTAAAAAAAAAAAAAAATCTAATATCAATCTAGCTAATAAATTTGAATTCTTTTTGTTGTTATCTTTTGCTTCTATAATTTCTACGTTGATTAAAAACTTTAATATGATTACAATCCAAACTCTTCATCCACTAAAATTTAATATAGAATTATGATTAACGTTCATGTAGAGTTCTAACTAATTGATACACATGAGGGCCAAGCCTACATTAATTGATATAGGTGACACCTTTTTATCTAAAAAATTTCAGATTAGGTGCCCAAAATATTTTTTTAAAAAATTGTAAATAATCATCTTTAGATAACTTTAAAAAATAAGTTACATTGAGTTTTACTTCTTCTTCTTCTTTATATAACTTTAAAATTCTAAATTGATTATAACTTAAAAAAAAAAAAATCTATCCTATTTCCTTATTAGCATCATTCACGTTTACTTACTTCTTCTTCTTCTTTTTTTATTTTTTATTTTTTTTATTTTTTTATATTCTTTTTTTGATTCTTTTTTTTATTATTACTTACGTTCATGTCATTTTTGTCAACATTTTTTTTTTCATTCAATCTATATGACATTTTTATTCTGTGGATAAAACATCATCTTCTCTTATAATTCCTAGAGAGATTAGAAATCTAACTTCCTTACAACTGAAAATTTTCTATATATATTCTATTTTTCCGTGTATTCTTATATATTCTTAGGCATAACAACTTCTTCTTTTCTCTCCCCCATTATTATTAATAATTCTTATTCTTTTATAATTTCTATGTTGTTTAGAAATCTAATTCTCCTTTGTTTTTTGTTTTTTTTTTTTTTCTTATTACTTAGGTAATTTGATGTCTGTGAAATCCAAGTAGAAGTTTTTATCAAACCTACCATCCAAAGTATTACATGTATGTATTTCTCTTCTTTGTTTTTGTGTTTTTTTTCCAGCAATGGTGGACAAGTACGTATCTCATGCAAGCATACACGAATTTAAATTGCCTTTCAATATTTTGAATGCTTTATTATTTGCTAGATGTAATTAGGCACAAAAGTACATGCTTTATTATTTTTTTGGATCATTTAAATATACCACTATTAAGTTAATTGGATTTTTTATATAATTTTTTTAAACAAAATGAAATTTAATTTTTCAAATTGGATTTATTCATGTCGTTCCCTTTTTCTTTTTTTATATTTAGATTTTGAATATTATCTGTAGGAACTCAATTCAGAAAAGCCTCTTAAAATGAAAAGGAAAAACGGTCCAACAAGCCCAAACAATAAATTTTTAGAGAGTGGGTGCAAGAACTAGATCTAAGTGATAGGAAAAGCCTCTCCTTCTCTGGTTCTTTTCTCTTTCTTTTTTTTTGTCCCCTCACAATGTCGTTTCTTTTCATGTTATATACTACGTTCCTTCTCTTGTTTTCGCCGTACATGTGTAGGTTCTATCCTGGAAACTCCTTTCTGTCCCACCCCCCCCCTCTCTAGGATCCTCAACCAGCCATTATAAGGCTGCTTGATCACTGTTCAGGCATCACCTCCACATTAATGTGGCCAGAGAGTTAGCTGGGAAGCATTTAATGTGGAGGTAGCAACGTCAAAAGATATTTGTTCCCTCCACTATCCCATATCCATTTCTCAATTATAATCTAACCTTATGGACTACCTAAGGTAATCAGATAGTTACATCCACCTCGGACTATCGTTCTGAGGTGAATCTTATCCTCGGACACATATTGGATTCTCATGTGCAATCCTCGGCTCTTCTTCTTATATTAGTCGTATCATGCTTTTATTAAATCATCCTCGGACGGATTGCTGTCCTCGGATTGGGCCATTGGGCCGCAGGCCCATTTCCTACAAACTTACAAATGACCTTATATAGCTGGCCCCACAATAGCCCCTTAAAATCTCACTTTTTGTCACGTCGGCAGAAGGGAGATTTTGATATCCTGCCGTCATCCTCTTTTCCTAATTTCTAGAACGCCTTTCTACCTACCCAAGGCGCCCTTCTGACGGTTTGGCCTCAGGAGCTTGCCTCATTAAATTATGACGGCCTTTCTGTCCCCCACGTTCAACAGCAATAAGCTAATCAAACAGTGGAGGGTTTTCGGTATTTATGAGCGGGATTTTTCCCGCTCGCGATTTCTGCACCACTATAAATAGCTTTTTAAATCGTCTCTCTTTCCAGTTACAACCATCATATTATCACAGTGCACATCCACTGAACCCGTCACTTTCTTTCGCCTCATCATGCGTTCATAAATACCACAACCCCGTTCGAGGATCTCCTTTTTAAACCTGTAAGTCTCCTTGAACCTTTTTAGTTATCATTCCCTTTTTAATTAGCTTTTCTTCATAACTTTTAGAGAATGGGTAGGTTTAAACATTTAGTTGAGTCCGAGGAAGAAATAGAGGCATTTAGATCGAAGTATGGGATTCCCCCAACTATAGGTATGAGATATGTTCTCCAGAAATATGGGTGAAAGATAGGAAGACCGGAAAAGTGGTCATCCCTATGATTGCCTTTGTGGAGGGAGGGATGACCATTTCTATGGGTAATCTCACTAGAAATTACCTTAGATTTTTTAGGCTATCTCCTACTTAGTGCGCCCCTAACATGTTTAGGGTATTAGGGAGTATAGAAGTCCTAAACGAGAAGATGAATTTAGGCTTGACCCTTCACGATGTGAATTGGTTGTATAACTTTAATCATCTAAAAGGTCAGGGTTACTACCTTAAGTCGAGGCACCTTGAAGTCAGGTTAATTCAATGTCTCCCCACATCGAATAAGGGCTTAAAGGATGACTTTTTAATCTTTTCTGGGGAGTGGCATGACGGTTTACCCTGCACGACTAGAGAGGGAAAGCCAGGTGGGGTCTTTGGCAATAAGCTTATATAACTTGGTTTGTGCTTTTCAGTTCAAATTATTTTTGTTCCTAATAAAACTTTCTTTTTATTTTAATGACCTTGCAGATAAGCACGCCACCAGGCCTCAGTTCGGACTAGTTAACAGGGAAAACTTGGATAGACTCCTACGGTCCGAGGTATATGTGAACCCATTTGACAGCCAAATTAGAGCTGCACATATCATCCTCGGATACAAGCCTGTCTCCTCGGCATTTCAAGCCCCAAAGTGTGTGATAAAGGCTAAGGACCCTCGGCTTCATCGTATCAGTGTAGCCTTTGAAGGGTTCATTGTCCCTGAAGGCGTTCCGATCCCTGAAGGAACCCCTTTCACTGAGCCGTTACACGTGGCCACACCCTCTGTAGGGGCTTCTTAGTCGCGCCTTGTTCATCAGGAAGGGAGAGAGGAAGACGAAGGAGAAGAAGAAGAAGAAACTTCAGAGGGGTTTGTGTAACTGTTGGACTCAGAGGACGAATTTGAAGTGTTCAATCAACCCCCTTCTCCCGAGGCAACTTCTGAAGAAATGGGCATCCAAAGGAAGAATCAGAGGAGTTTGCTGGACGTGATTGAAAGCCAACCTGGTAAGGTGCGCTGGGGAAGTCAACTCAATCTAGGCTTCCCCCTCCTCCCAAATCTCCTCTTCCCCCTCATCAACCACCCCAACCACCAGCGATCGAGCCTACCGATCCGAAGAGGAGGAGAGATTCCAAAGATAAGGAAGTGGTGGAAGCTGGGAGGTCCCGATCGAATCTCGAAGATGAGGCTCAACGAGTTGCAAAGCAGCAAAAGGTTAGCCACGGGTTTCAACGAGCAGTGGGAAAGACATCCATCTCGTCCTCGGAGCCCGAGACCTGGCTTCCTGCACCCATGCTCAGCAGTGAGTCCCTAAGGGCGGATGCATCCCTTAGGAATTTCAATGGCGGAATTGGGCGCCACGTCACCTCAGCCCTTGAGGAAACCCTCTTGCTTCCCAAAGATATGACAGAGCTGAGAGGTATAGGGAGGAACGAAGTTTTCTTGAACGCTAAGAGATACTTAGGCATGGTATGACATCTTACTTGCTCTGCCTCTTTAATTGTAAATGTTCTGTACATGACTATATTCATTGCATCTCTAACTCTCTTTCCTCTAGGCCGTCCAAGCCACTTTCAGGATGGAGGAGATCACTAATTCTTACGGATAGCAGTTGGATGAAGAGAGGAAGATGCGAGCTGTAGCTGTGCAAACACTTACCATTGTTGAACAAAGCAATGCACAACTGAAGAAGAAGCTGGCCGAGGAAGAGCACGCTCGAAAGAGTGCCGACTCGGCTCTGGATAGCGCTTACAGGCAAGCCGAGGATCAGAGGAAGCATCTACGCAACGCTACTGACCAACTGGCAACCTCCCAAGAGCAGATGGCAAGTTTAAAGAAACAATTGGAGGAAGCCCAGAAGCTTAAAAGCCAGGCCGAGAAGGCAAAAGCCGAGGTAGAGACTGCAAAGGCCGAGGTAGAAAAAGAAAAGGAAAAGGCTGAGCAGGACGGGTACGACATCGGTGTAGCTGAGATGGAGAAGAAATTCAGAACGGAGGTACTAGCTGTCTGCCGAATATATTGTGCCCAGACTTGGACAGAAGCTCTCAACCGAGCCTGTGTTAACCCTTCTTTCGAGCTGAGGAGACCAGACAGCGTTTATTTCCCCCTAGCTATACGAGCCTCAGGCTCTTCTTCTTAGCCACAAGATGTGCCTTCCACAGCTGCTGACTTGGCCAAAGAAGCCCAAACTCAGAATCTTCCCTCTCTCAACCAGTAGGAGCAACCCAAAGCGGCTGAGGTGTCCAAAGACAAATCCTCGGACCAGGTAGGTGAAAAGCCCAAAGATGGAGCAGCTTCTCAAAGCTTTGAACATGCCTTAGCTTCCACCACTTTGCCCGTAGGAGGAGTTCAAACGGAGAAGGAAAAGGATGTGCCTCCACCAGCAACTGGCAAAGCTCCCCAATCCAAGCTCCAAATAAAGTTAAAACCATAGTTGACTTAGCTAAATTCTAGTTATTTTTCATTTTATTTATTCTTAAAAGACATTTGGAATGTGATGCATATATTTGTTTTAATACATTTATAAAGAATGCTATGGCTTTATTTGTCACTTGCGCAATTTTCTGTGCGAATATTTTTTGTTTTTATATGATTGCATGAGAAGCAAACCTGATACTATAAAGGAAGATTCATCATTAGGTATACTAGTTAGAGAACAGAGTAGACCTTAATCACAAGTTTCACTACCTTATTGAGGCTTACTTCTAATCCATTACAAAGTGTCCAAATTTGAGAATACGTTCTAAAGATACTTTAACTAGCGAGATACTGGGCACCTTAAAATGCTTTAAGTGATGCTCATGCGATTTACTTGGATACACTATTTTAATTACACAGATCCCAGTTAAGAAGCACTGACTTCTACTAAGTTTGTTGTCTGGATGATCTGTCGCGTTTTTTCTTCTGCTTTACAACCTCTATAGATGTCATAGTATATTAATTTTCACTAAGTTTGAAGTCTGAGGACCTGACATAACTTAGTTTCTGTTTAATACTTCAATAGATGTCGTAGTGTATTAATTTTCACTAAGTTTGTGGTCCGAGGACTTGACATAACTTAGTTTCTGTTTAATATTTCAGTAGATGTCGTAGTGTATTAATTTTCACTAAGTTTGTGGTTCGAGGACCTGACATAACTTAGTTTCTGTTTAATACTTCAATAGATGTCGTAGTGTATTAATTTTTACTAAGTTTGTAGTTCGAGGACCTGACATAACTTAGTTTCTGTTTAATACTTCAATAGATGTTGTAGTGTATTAATTTTCCCTAAGTTTGTGGTCTGAAGACCTGACATAACTTAGTTTCTGTTTAATACTTCAATAGATGTCGTAGTGTATTAATTTTCACTAAGTTTGTGGTCTGAGGACCTGACATAACTTAGTTTCTGTTTAATACTTCAATAGATGTCGTAGTGTATTAATTTTCACTAAGTTTGTGGTCCGAGGACCTGACATAACTTAGTTTCTGTTTAATACTTCAATAGATGTCGTAGTGTATTAATTTTCACTAAGTTTATGGTTCGAGGACCTGACATAATTTAGTTTTTGTTTAATACTTCAATAGATGTCATAGTATATTAATTTTCACTAAGTTTGTGGTCCGAGGACCTGACATAACTTAATTTTTGTTTAATACTTCAATAGATGTCGTAGTGTATTAATTTTCACTAAGTTTCTGGTCCGAGGATCTGACATAACTTAGTTTCTGTTTAATACTTCAATAGATGTTGTAGTGTATTAATTTTCACTAAATTTGTGGTCCGAGGACTTTACATAACTTAGTTTCTGTTTAATACTTCAATAGATGTCGTAGTGTATTAATTTTCACTAAGTTTGTGGTCCGAAGACTTGACATAATTTAGTTTCTGTTTAATACTTCAATAAATGTCGTAGTGTATTAATTTTCACTAAGTTTGTTATCCGAGGACCTGACATAACTTAGTTTCTGTTTAATATTTCAATAGACTCAAAAGCATAAGTTGGAGAATTGGGACAAATTGTAAGTGGAAGTAAAAAAGAATTGCTCTTATTAATAGTAATACCTCTTTAGGTTACTTACATTCCGGGGATGGGGTATAGTTTTTTCGTCCAAATCTTCTAAGTAATAGGCACCTATCCCCGTTACAGATGTGATACGATACGATCTTTCCCAGTTGGGCCCCAACTTTCCCTAGGCTGGATTTTTAGTAGTTCCCAAGACTTTTCTCAATACCAGGTCTCTTGGGGCTAGCGGCCTTAACCTGACATTCGCATCATAGCCTTGTTTAAGCTTATGTTGGTAATAGGCCAATTGAACCATCGCATTCTCTCGTCGCTCGTCTATCAAGTCTAGATTCTTCTTTAGCAGTTCATCATTTCCATCCGAGGTAAAAGTACTGGTTCTTAGGGTGGGAAAACCTGTTTCGAGAGGAATCACAGCCTCAGCCCCATAAGTCATTGAGAATGGGGTTTCTCCTATCGACTGTCTAGGTGTCGTTCGATATGTCCAGAGGACATGTGGTAGCTCTTCCACCCATCTTCCCTTTGCATCATCTAATCTTTTTTTTTTAGCCCATTAACTATAACCTTGTTGATAGCCTCAGCCTACCCATTTCCCTGCGGATAGGCTAGAGTGAAATATCTGTTCTTTATCCCTAGATCGGAACAATACTTTCTGAAGGCCTTGCTATTAAATTGAAGACCATTATCCGAGACGAGAGATTGAGGAATCCCGAATTGAGTAATGATATTTTTCTAAACAAACTTCTTGACATCCACGTCTCTGATATTGGCCAGAGGCTCAACTTCGACCCACTTCATAAAATAGTCTGTGCCAACTAACAGATATTTCCTATTTCCAACCGCTTTAGGGAAAGGACCCACGATGTCTAAACCCCACTGAGCAAAAGGCCAAGGACTAGAAAGCGGATTAAGGGCTCCCCTTGGCTAATGGATATTCGGTGCAAACCTTTGACATTGGTCACACTTCCTAACAAATTCTCATGCTTCTTTTTGCATACCTGGCCACCAATACCCTTGGGTCATCGCCCGATGAGATAAAGACCTCCCTCCAGTGTGACTACCACAAATTCCTTCATGTAGCTCTTCCAATAACGCCTCTGATACTTCGGGATGTACACAAAGCAAATACGGCCTAGAGAAGGAGCGTTTATATAGCTTTTTGTCTTCGGACAGCCAGAACCGAGGAGCTTTCCTTCGTATCTTTTCAGCTTCTGACTTGTCTTCAGGTAGTACATCCTTTTCAAGGAATAGTAACAGAGGGTCCATCCAACTGCGTGCCGAATTTACTTGATTGACCTAGAACGAGTCTCCCGTTATTGGGGTGGGTGTGTTCAAATCTTTGACCGTTATCACTCGGGGTAAATCTTTCACCGAGGAGGTAGTAAGGGTAGCCAAAGAGTTTACATGGGCATTTTTGCTCCTAGGAACATGGGTTACTTCAAAACATTCAAAATTTGCTTGCATACGTCTAACTTGGCCCAAGTACTCCTGCATTCTGGTGTCCCGAGCCTCCAACTCACCTCTAACTTGACCTACAACTAGCCTCGAATCCAAGAAAATCTCCACTGCTCTTCCACCTAGTTTCCTGACCATTGCCATCCCATTCAATAAAGCTTCATACTCTGCTTCATTATTAGTAGCTGAAAATCTCAACCTTAAAGACTTCTCGATAACAACCTTTTCAGGAGACATCAGAACTAGCGCCATTCCTGAGCCTCACTGGTTTGTTGCTCCGTCCACATACACTTTCCAGGGCGAGGCATGCTGCACGGATATAAGGCCAACCGATTTTTCATCCATGTTCGGTGGACTTGTTTATATTTCTTCAGGGCCTTCAGCAAACTCGGCCACCAGATCGGCGAGAATCTGGCCCTTTACAGAGGTGTGAGGCATGTATTTAATATCAAAGGCCCCCAAAATTGTGCCCCACTTGGCAACCTTACCTGTGTAATCTACACTCCGAAGTACTACCTTGAGCGGATATTGGGTGAGGACGACCACAGTGTGTGCTTAGAAATAATGGGGAAGTTTCCACGTAGCATGTACCACTGCCAAAATGGCATTTCCAACGGTAGATAACGCATCTTAGCCTCGTGAAGCGACTGACTCACATAATAGACTGGCTGTTGCACGCTATTATCCACCCGTATCTGAACGAAACTAATCGCATAAATGGCTACCGCAAGGTAGGAAAAAAGGACCTCGTCCACCTCGGGGCTAGACATAATTGGTGGCCGAGACAGATATTCCTTAAGCTGCTGAAATGCTTGAGTGCACTCCTCTGTCCACTCGAATCCTTTCCACTTGTGAAGTAAAAGGAAAAAAGACCTGCATCTATCCGCCGACCTAGAAATAAATCTATTCAGAGCAGTGGTCATCTTAGTCAACCTTTGGACCTCCTTGGGATTTCGAGGTGCTTGCAAGCTACTTATGGCCTTGATTTGATCAGGGTTTACCTCAATTTCTCGGTGAGTCACCGTGTAACCTAAAAATTTCCCCGAGCCCACTCTAAATGCACACTTGGATGCGTTTAGCCTTAACTTGTGTTTCCTCAAAATCTCAAAAGTATTGGTAAGGTCTGCCACATGCTCAGTCACAACTCTGCTCTTCACAACCATATCATCAATATAGATTTCGATGCTTCTGCCCAACTGTGGCTCAAACATCTTTGTCATCATCCATTGGTAAGTAGACCCTGCATTTTTCAGGCCAAATGGCATTACCTTATAGTGGTAATTTCTAGTGGGAGTGAGAAAAACGGTTTTTTCCTGATCATTCACTGCTAGTGGGATTTGATGATAGCCCTGGAAGGCGTCCAGGAAACTCATCCGAGGGTGGCCAACCGTTGCATCCACCAGTTGATCTATACGGGGCATAGGGAAAGGATCTTTTGGATAGGCCTTATTAAGGTCTGTAAAATCTACACACACGAGCCACTTTCTATTTTTTTTTTTCACTACGACCATGTTGGCCAACCATTGAGGGTAGAATACCTCCTTGATAGCCCCTACCCGTTTGAGCTTGGTCACCTCGTCCTTGATGGCCTCGATGTGTGCTTTGGACGAATGCCAAGGTGGTTGCTTTTTTGGAATAACAGAGGGGTTAACATTCAGATGATGACAAATGAAATCTGGATCTACCCCTGGTGCTTCATAAGCATTCCATGCAAACACATCAATATTTTTCCTAAGGACTTCAACTAATTGTTCCTTCTCCGCCACAGGTAACTGCGCTCCGACCTGAAAGAACTTATTTGGGTCATCCTCAACACTCACCCTTTCCAAACTTTCACACTCCACTCCCCCAGCGAATGTGCAGGAAAGGGTCGTTGGAGACTTTGATTGCTATAAATCATTCTCGGCCGTGGTTGATATGTTTGCCTTTGGCCGATGTTGAATAGCCGCTACTAAGCATTGCCTAGCCATGGTTTGATTCCCCAATATCTCTAACACCTGGCCTCCTGATGGATATTTCACCTTTTGATGAAGTGTAGAAGAGACAGCCCCCAACGTATGCAGCTAAGGCCCACCCAAAATGGCAATGTACGGAGAAAAAGCATCTACTACAATAAAATCTACCTCCACCACATTTGAGCTAGTCTGCATAGGCAATCTAATCATGCCCATCGGAATGACCGACCTGTCCTCAAAACTCACCAATGGGGAACTATAAGCTGTCAAGTCTTGGGGTCTTAAATTTAACCCTTTATACAGGTCGGGATACATCACCTCGGCTGCACTACCTTCGCCAATCATCACCCTCCTGACGTCATACCCCCCGATCCTTAGTGTAACCACCAAAGCGTCATCATGTGGATGTATGGTTCCTTTCTTATTCTCCTTTGAAAAGCCCAACACCAACGATGTCTCCGATCTGGCTCTCTTTGACATTGAACCGGACCCCTCATCCAAACAATGAGACAAAGACATTACCCTGGAAGGGCAGGATCCGGTTCTACCCGGGGTAGCGAATATAACATGTATCGTACCTAGGGGGGTCCTGAAGAAGCATCTCCCCGAAATGTCGAACCTGCCTGACTTCCTTGGCCACTGGAATGGTGCAGAAGTTGGGTAAACTTTCCTTCTCGCACCAACTAATCCAAATGATCCCACAAAGTTCTGCAATCCTCAGTAGTGTGTCCATAACCCTAGTGATACTGGTAGTAGAGGTTTCGATTACGTTTCGCAGGATCCCCTGCCATTCTATTGGGCCATCTAAAGAATGGCTCGTCTATTATCTTCTCTAGAACCTGTTGCACCGGTTCTCGAAACACCGCGTTAACCACCTGAGAATTAGTTGATCCTGATTGCCCCCCAAAATCCTTCCGAGGCCGATTATTATTATATCGGTCCGACCTGAAATCCCTCATTTCCTGAGTGATTACCTTGGATTTGCCTCTACCCTGTATCTGATCCTCCTCTACCCTTCTATACTTGTCAATCCGATCCATAAGTTGGCGCACACTGGTAACAGGTTTGAGAGTCAATGATGTCCTCAGATCATGCTTGGTTGGCAGGCCAGCCGTGAAAGTATTAATGGCCACGTCGTCGTAGGCCCCATCTACTTCGTTGAACATTTCCCAGTATCTATCAGAATAGGCCTTCAGGGTCTTCCCCTCGCGCATAGACATGGACAATAACGAACCCAAGGGCTGTGAGACTCTCCTACAGGTGATAAAGCGGGCCCCAAAAGCCTGGGTAAGCTTCTCAAAGGAGCCAATGGAATTTGTTCTCAGACCGTTAAACCATCTCATCGCTATTGGGCCTAGACTAGATGGGGAAAACCTTACACATCAAGGCCTTGTTCTTAGCATGAACAGCCATTCTTTGACTGTAATGGCTAACATGCTCCAATGGATCCGTCCTACCATTATAAATAGTGAACGTGGGTTGATGGAATCGCCGAGGAAGATCTGCATCCTCGATACGTCGAGTGGAGGGTGATTTTGAAACCTGACTCAAAGCTTTGTTCAAAGCGTCATTCCCCAACCCTCGGCGAGGTGGACTCTTTTCCCCCTGCCCGCGGTGGTGTTCCTCATTGTAGGAAAAAGATTCGTGGGCGGAGTTCTCGACCTTCGCCAATAATTGGTGTCATCGGACTCTTCAGAAGATTGCTTGGAGTGGTGAGACCTACGCTTTCGTCACTCGTGTCGCAATTCCCTTTTCAGTTTTTTTATCTCACATTGCATGTCCTCGTCGTTCTTTACATGGGAAATATGGCTTCTACCCCGAGAGTGGCTTCTCTCAGTATGGGTTGTCCGCACACTTCCCTCACGATCCCCCCTTTGTTCATGGACTACCAACAGATTGTCGTGATGGGACACCCTAGACTCTGCCTGGTGGGGGTTAACATCTGTCTGTTGTGGGTTCACTACTGGTTGTTGCGATGCTCCCTCTTCCATTTTAATTGCGCACTGACCTTTCCCTAAAAATAGATCAAGTTCTTCCCACAAACGGTGCCAATTGTAAGGACTCAATTCGGAAAAACCTCTTAAAATGAAAAGGAAAAATGGTCTAACAAGCCCAAACAATAAATTTTTAGAGAGTGAGTGCAAGAACTAGATCTAAGTGATAGGAAAAGCCTCTCTTTCTTTGGTTCTTTTCTCTTTCTTTTTTTTTTCTGTCCCTTCACAATGTCGTTCCTTTTCATGTTATATACTACGTTCCTCAACTTGTTTTCGCCATACACGTGTAGGTTCTATCATGGGAACTCCTTTCTGTCCCATCCCCCCCTCTCTAGGATTCTCAACTAGCCATTATAAGGCTGCTTGATCACTGTTTAGGCATCACTTTCACATTAATGCGGCCAGAGAGTTAGCTGGGAAGCATTTAATGTGGAGGTAGCAACGTCAGAAGATATTTGTTGCCTCCACTATCCCATATCCGTTTCTCAATTATAATCCAACCTTATGGACTACCTAGGGTAATCAGATATTTACATCCACCTCGGACAATCGTTCTGAGGTGAATCTTATCCTCGGACACATTTTGGATTTTCATGTGCAATCCTCGGCTCTTCTTCTTATATTAGTCATATCATGCTTTTATTAAATTATCCTTGGACGGATTGCTGTCCTCGGATTGGGCCATTGGGCCGCAGGCCCATTCCCTACAAACTTACCAATACCACCTTATATAGCTGGCCCCACATTATCACATAATACTTATTTATCTAAAGTGTGCATAGTATTATGTATTGGTTTGCAACATTAATTAATATTTTTTGCTAATTATTAGTATAATTTTTTATTCCCAACAAATTTTCATTAATCATTTTTTTTATTTTTAATTGTAAAATTTTGGAACTTTAATTCCTGAATTTTAATAATCTTTAAAAAGTCATCATTCTTCCAATATCAATTTTTTTGTGCATTGATTATTTTTACTCTTGAGCCATCACTATAAAATAGGGTTTTTTTTCCTTTGCAATTATCGAACTTATTTGACTAAAATAGTAAAATCAAAGTTGAAATGAGCTATTTTTTAAAATTTTATTTTAAAGCCGTCATAGACTCATATGCAACTTTACAATTTATATGGTTTTATTTTTTTATTTAATTCAATTTAATTTTCTTCTTAATTTTTTTTTTCAAGTTTGTCATAAAAGATTTCAAGCATATCCTGAGAAAGGTTTGTAATCATATGTAGATTCATTAAATGCAAAATTCATATGCAAATAGTTTGATACATGTAACTAAAAATAATATTATAACACAACTAATAAGAATTATCTATTTTGTTATAATAATTATTAAAATATAATAATTATTTTCACATATATTCTATAAGCCGCTACCGTGCATGGGGATGTGGGGGGGCTTTGCGCCCTTCTTGAGTCTGTCCTTGTATATAACTTTCTCAACCCAAAAAAAAAAAAAAAAAAAAAGTCACCAAATCTTTTAAAACTAAATGAAAATTAAATATATGCCCAATTGAGGTTTTGCCTCAGCCTCGGATTCCTCCCAATAATAATTTGGTGTGTGAGAAATGTAATTGCATACACACAAGATAATAGTTAGATCTTGAATAGATCTAGATACATTTGTTCTTAAAAAAAAAAAAAAAAAAAAGGCCAAAATACAAAATTCACCCTCTAAATTTCATCATAATTAATTTTAGTAATCTAAGTTTCAAGTTATTCAATTAAGGTTTTTTTGCAAACTTTTGTTAAATTTTTTTATATAAAATTATAGAAAATATTTTTCAATCATTAATTGGATTTTTTAGTTAAAAAATTTGAAGAAAAAAATTAAAATTTTGGATAATTAAGCGCAACATTTAACAGAAGTTGATAAAGATATCTTGAATAAACTTGAAATTTAAAGGACTAAAACAAAAATAAATAAAATTAAATGACTGAAATGAATTGTGATGAAATATAGTAGACGAGTTTTGCATTTAAGCCAAAATTAAAATAAAACAGAGCCGTTCTAAAGTCATAATTTTTTATTTTTTATTTTTTATTGTAGAAAAAAACACAAACACAAAGGAGCAGCGAGTAGGTAATTACTAATAAGTTGTAACACGAAAGACAGGTTACAAACACCACTCAAAACTCAAGAGGCTTGATAAGTTTAAAGGTTGGATAGAACAAGTTATGCTGCACGTCTGGCATATAAATCTGAATTCAACATTGAGAATTGAAGTCTAAAAGTAGCAGTGGTAAAAGTAACCAATACCTAACAATTCGCGGATTTTAAAATTAAAAAAAAAGAAGAAAGAAATTATTAATAATTAAAACCTTTCCACCTCTAAAAACAAAACCAAAACCTCTCTCACCACTGTTTCTCTTCTTCTACTGCTAAAAAAGCTGCGCTAATAAATAATCTTACCGCCGATCACCTCCTGCTGCAGCTGCAGGTTTCCGGTAACCACTCCTCCTCATTATCTTCTTTACGCTACGCTTTCTGCGCTGAATTTAATATAGCGTTTGTGTGTTTAATTTGTTATAGTTATCAGTTTATTGATGATAATATTGCTTCCTCTAGCTTCTCTGTATGTATGTATGTCTAAATTTTCTTTTTCATAATAGTGAAGGGAAATAATGGAACGAATTAATACATACATATTTGGTCATTTATTTAGTGGCCGCCAAAGCAGCTTATAATAATTACAGCTTTGATCATCTCGTCTGGGTGATTCATAAATTTGCTACGTGACACTGATTTACACATAAAATCAAAACAAGAATACTTTTCCATTTCGGCCTTGGGACAAAGTTTCTTTCTTTTTTTCACAATCCTGATGGATGGTTTGACGAGAGACGAGAGTGTATGTTAAATTAAAGTTGGTCTGAGTTTTAAGATAACCATCACTTGTTTCGATGGTCGTTATCCAGAGAAGTTTATCTTTTGTTTTGTTTTTTTAACAAAAAAGTAAAAGGAAAGAGGCTTTTAGGCCTAATGCAAGTTAATGCCTTTAAAAGAATCAGTTTGTTGGCTCAAAGCTCCCACTTCCTTGATTTAAACTTTTTTTATTGATTGGTCTGGGTTTTCACTTAAGTTGTCACAGCTGTTGTCGCTCTCTGAAACCACTCTGGTTCAGACCAGCTTGTTCCTTGCTATTGTTGCCTTTCTAGAACATTCTGGTTGCTCCATCTCCCATCAGTTTTCTGTCTCGTTGATAATATACTGGGGGAGAATCAACTCTCCCAGACCTTTCGAAAGTGGGAGTTTTGTGCACTATGTACAACCTTTATTTTTTTTCAATAACATGAAAAAAAAATGTTATATACACTTTGGTACTTACTTATTGAAAAATTCTTGATCTATGGTTTCTTTATTTATGGTGTATGTATTTGTAAACTTTGAAGTCCACTTTCTAACATAGATAATACTCTATGCTGCTTAGTACGTTAGGTTGTAAAATTGGCTAAGAGCCTTGTAGCTCAATTGGCACCTCTTGTTGTTTCCAAAGGGAATGTCCAGGGTTCAAATCCCTCTCTCACAACTATAGAATTATTTAAAAAAAAAAAAAAAAAGAGTTGTAAAACTGTAATGGCTAAAGAGAATTGTGTGATGTACTCTCTTTCCTTTGTTAATGCTGTTATATTATATTAGAAGTGATTGAGCTATTGTCTCACTTGGATGATGAGTTAGAGACTTGCTGACACCTTGGATTTTCTATGACTCTCTTTCAATTAATTATTATTTTAACACATTGCACTAGATTAATCCGAAATGCCCTTAAGTTTTCTATTTTTGTAGCTTGAGGGATAGGAAAAAGTATATTATCTTGTATATCTATTTTCTGTTTTTCAAAATACGCTATTTTAGTAGTCAATTTATGGGGGATTATCTTCTATACAGTTTCTCTGAGCTGGGATGTTGGTTTTGCTGGAGTTAGTGTTCTACAAATCTGTCATGTGAATCTTGACAAATTTTTTATATTTTGAAAGTCTGCAGGTAAATTTTATCATCCTTGAATGCTAATTCCTGGTGCCTTTTACAAGGTTGAGGTATCTAGAACATTGGTTCCAGCAATATAGTACATGTCCACAATGGATCTGAATCGTAAAGGTATAACCTGGGTGGGAAATTTTTTCCAGAAGCTTGAAGCTGTGTGCCAAGAGGTGGATGATATTGTGAGCAAGGTAGCTTTGATTCTATTTTACCTTTTTCCACAAGCTCTTCCCTATTTTTTTTTGGTGCTCTTTAACTAATCCTCTCATGAGACTGGCATTTTCACTGTTTTCACTGGGTGTTATTTGGTTGTTGTTTGTTTAAACAAATAACTTTGTTAGATGCACTGATGTAATCTGGTCCAACCCATCTTCAATTTAGTTGCAATTAAGCTTTTGACTGCAGCATATTTTCCTCTCATAATTTTGAATTGCTTTCATGTACAGGATACAGTTAAATATGTTGAAAACCAGTTGCAAAATATGGGTGGAAATGTGAAAAAGTTCTATTCCGATGTTGTCCAAGATGCATTAGTGGATTCCGTAAAGCGTGAAGCTCAAGCTGTGGCTTTGAAAAGTAATGCTGCTATTGGCACCTATTTGAAGTCAATGATGGGTGAGGAAAAAAAGCAGGAAGTTACTGTCATAATGCAATCAAATGTGCAGCCCGAAGCAGTTGATCTTGTGACAAAACAGCTGCCAGATGCATTAAATGGGTCTCACCTTAAAAGTCAAACTCCTCTGACTTCTGTAGATTCTCTTGAGGAGGCAGTGACAGACAAAACTCTCCAAAAGGTTGATGATGTTCCAACAAGTGAAAATCCAAATGAGAGCACTGAAGAAAATGCAATAGAGGAGTCTGCACCTGAGGTGTTGGAATTAATTTCTCCAGGTGATGAAGAATCCTCTGATGCTTTATTTTCTGGTGGGTTTAATGTTGATAATCAAGAAAATGCAATAGAGGAGTCTGCACCTGAGGTGTTGGAGTTAATTTCTCCAGGTGATGAAGAATCCTCTGAAAATTTATTTTCTGGTGAGTTTAATGATGATAATCATGAAAATGCATTTGGAGTTCCGGCTGAGGTTTCACCAGCATCTTCATTGCATATTGTGGAGTTCCAATCTTCTCCAAAAATGGGAACAGTTTGTGATAGTCTTGTAGATGTCACTGAGGTTGTTTCTGATGTTTCAAGTGTTCTTACTTATTCTGAAACATCCTTTTCAGTTGTATATGGTGAGAAAATAATACAAGAGATGAGGCCTTTATCTGCCTGCAGTTCCCTGTTAGCAGAATCTTTTAGTCTGTCTGGAAAATCACCTGACAACTACCTGGGTGCATTATCTTGTAATTATTCTGGCGATTGCGTTTGTGATAATTCCAGTAAGCTCCCCTCTTCTCCACCAGCTCCAATTATCTCCTGTAAGAATAAGTCAGTTGAGTCAGGACTTGGTTCCTCCAGCTGTATACTATCATTGGAATCCATTGGTTGGTACTTTTTCTTTTTACATTATAAAAATTTTCTATGTTTCCAATACAACTGGTGTAATTAACTAATATTTTGGCAGAAGAAGACACTTCCAGAATTAAGGAAATTTTTTCTCTGAATGAATCATCTGAATCTGCTCTAGGTGAGATTTTATTGCGCTTTCTTTCTTACCTTGCCCCTTCCCCTCAGTTAGCTGTTTTTTTTTTTTTTTTTTTAAACGGTAAGTAACACACACATCCAATGGTTCCCATGACCTTACCCTCCATTCAACCCTTACGGGAAAAGGAAGTGCGTGAGCAAGAGCTCATTGGCCTTTTCTCTGATTTCTTTTTGGTAGTTATAAATAAATGGTGATGATGATGGTTATGATAATTGCTTATGTTTTTAGCCTTGAAGAATCTTAACCATAGTTTTGTAATCTAGCATTTTACTTGCTCCATTCCTTAGGCACTGTTTTATCATTTTACTGATTGCATTTAGGTCGATTCCAAAGTATTTGTGGGGGTATCAAAGGCATGAATTTAGAGTTACCATAATACACTACATTCTGGATTACTCAATCCCAAATGTGGTGACAGTTTCATTACCAATGCATGAATTTTGGCAGTCTGAAGATTTCAGTCTTTTCCGTCTCTTATTTATACTTTTAAAGGTGATAAAGTAATGTTTGAATCTTATATACATTACAGATTTTCTGCAAGACTAGGTTAGAATTTGAAACATTTTAACTTGAAGACCACTTTATTTAACGTCTAATAAGCCTATTCTAAGCATTTGACTTTCTTGGATATGTAGTATACAATGTTTATGTGCCTGTACCATGTACCACAATGGTCTTTCTTCTGGGTAATGTAGGGCTTGATTGTTCTTTGACAGCATTACTTCTGATGATGCAGAGCTTCCTTGATATTCAGGAGCTCAAATTATGTTATTTTTTGACATTTACTACATCATTCTAGCAGAACCTTGTGTTCTAGCCTTCTAGGCGGACAATGTATTATGTGGTAAATTATTGTTTTTTTTTTTCTTAAGCAGGTTCTATATGCATAATTCTTTGCACCTTTATTTGTGTATCATGTCAGTTGGTAATAATTATGTCTTCATATCCTCTAGTCTTTTGATTCATGTATTGTTCAGTTAGCATACAAATTTGAGATGTGTATTCTGTGGTAAATTATTGTTTTTTTCTTAAGCAGGTTCTATATACACAATTCTTTGAATCCTTATTTATGTCTCATGTCATGTGGTAATAATTATGTTTTCATATTTTTCTAGCCTTTTGATTCATCTATTGTTCAGTTAGCAAATAAAATTGAGATGTGATTCTCTTAATCTTAGGATTATTTAGAATGATGGGCTCAGTTTGAGTACTATTGATTTTCGTTCTTGACCCAACTTGTATGAAATTTTACAGTAGCAATAAAGTTATTTGGATTGAAACATTTATTCCATTCTTTTAGCCTTTTTTTTGGGCATGTGATTCACTGAATCCAGGTACAGATTTTGATTGTGTCTCTGGGAGTTGGATTTGTCCAACTTCCATTTTTTCAGCTTGGGGTTTATCCATTCTGACCGGCCTTTTACTCCATATTTGGTTGCACAGAAGGGGAGAAAGTGAAGAGAAAAGAGTGAGGAAAGGGAAATTGAAAAAAGAAAGGGGAAATTACTCAAAAAAAAAAAGAAAAGAAAAGAAGGGGAAAGAAAATATTTCTCAGCGTGCATGGATGTAGAGGGAAAGAGAAAAGAGAGAAAGGGAAGGAAAATTACTAAATTATAAATTATCAATTAATTATGAAGGTATAAAAATTATTTCATAAAAAGTCAAAACTTTTCAAGGGCATAAGAGTAATTTTATGGTTTAGTAAATAGTAAAAAATTGGTAGGACCCATAGAAACCCATTCTCTCCACATTTCCTTTCTTTCCTCCCTTTCATTTTAACCAAACAAAGGAGAACGGGTCCTTTCTCTTCCCTTCTTTCCCCTTCCTTCCAAAAAGAAAATAATAATAATAATAATGTTAGTGTTGGATGTTATCTGGAATGTTTACATCATCAGGTAAAAAAATCATTTTTTACTTGGACATGGTCCTGTGCATTCTGTTTTGTTGTGTAGATAGCACCCCAGGACTCCAATCAATAACAGTAAATAAGCGGAAATTAAATAACAAGCACACACAAAAAACACAAGAATTTACGTGGTTCGACAAACTGCCTACCTCCACGGAGACGACGGAGAAATTTCACTATAAAAATAGGGAGATACAATAGTGCACAATAACACTCTCAAGAAACCCATATCCCAATTACACCCTAGCACTCTCTCACAGAAACAATAAGAATAGAAGCTGGCTGCCTTTCTTTTCTCTATTTTTCTCTCATGCGGCTGCTCACTAGGTTAATTGGAATTCTCTAATTACACGGCTGCTTCATCTCATAACCTAAAATATATATATATATATTTATATATATGTCAAAGTCGGCTGTTACTAGGAGATGTATTCCTAGTTGAATTCGGTTAACTGTGACCGACTAGGTAGACTTGGGCTTGTGGCAATTCAAGCCACACACGGCCCACTTCAACAAATCTCCACCTTGGCTTGAATTGATCAAGTTGCACGAGCAAACTCTTCCATCGCCTCCACCTTAGCCCTTAAGGGCTCACAAGCTGCAAACATCAACCAAGTCCAAGTAGCTCTTGAACTTGTCTGTTGGAATTGGCTTTATCAACATACTAGATGATTCCCAAATCTTATTCTTCTGTAGTGACCCCATCTCTTCTACATCCTTGTAAGACAATGGATCTCCACTGCTAGTTATGAGAGCAAAGCTAACCATATCTTCAAAGCCATATCTCTGTGGTGCTTTGTGAACTCGCTTCTCTCTACCTTTAGCAATTGAATAAGACTCTTCTTGTTGCTGCTGTGGATCAATCTCANGAGTGGTGACTGCAACTCTTCCTACAACTGTGTTCCCAATCAATCTGTAAAGCGTGCTTACTTTCTGTCCTTTCATCACCATCAAAGCACCTTTGGTAATCTTCATGATTCCACCCTTTGATGAGTATGAATAGCCCAAATCATCCAATACTCCTAAAGAAATCAAATTCTTTCTAAGATCTGGAACATGTCTGACATTACTAAGAACTCTCACAACTCCATCAAAATCTTATCTTCACGGTACAATCCCAATAACCGGGTATGTAGCATCATTACCCATTTGGACCATACCACCGTTGTAAGGCTTATACGTGTCAAACCAATCTTTCTTTGGAGTCATATATAAGAGCATGTGAATCTAAAACCCAAGATTCCAATAGAACGTTGTTACTTGATGAAATGAAAGTAAATCTGCACCAGCTTCACTCTCTCTGATGTTTCTTCAGCAACACTAGCTGATTCTAGGGGCTTCTTTCCATTTTCTTCTCTTGTAAATGCTCTTTCAATTCTTTACATTGATTCTTGTAGTGTCCTTTCTTGTGACAATAAAAGCACTCTACATCTTTCTTTGCACGTGATTTAGACTGTGATCTGTTCCTTTGGAGTTCGTCCTCTTGACCTGCTTCTACCTCTATTGCTTGACTCAGACTTTACAATAGTCCATCAGCCTGAGAACCATCACCATCTTGCTTCATCTTTATGTGTGACAAGAGAGCACTAGTTACCTCCTCGAGTACTATAGTCTCTTTGCCGTACATCAACGTAGTCACTAGATGATCAAAAGAAGTAGGAAGCGAGCTAACAAGAGTAATGCTTTATCTTCATCCTCATAATTCACCCAAAACTTGACAGTTGGGTGTTCAACATATTAAATGTGTTGAGATGCTCCAACAAATCTGAACCCTCCTTCATATGCAAACTATACAGTTGCTTCTTCACGTACAACTTGTTCGTCAAGTTCTTTCTCATATAAAGACCTTCTAGTTTTTCCAAACCTCTTTGCGTCTTTGCTTCTAGGATGTTGTGAATGACCTCATCACCTAGGTTTAGACGAATAGCGCTAGCTGCTTTCTCATCCATCTCTACCCATTCTACATCCTTCATCGTTTCCGGTTTCTTCTCCTTCCCAAGCAAGGCCTTGTGAACTCCTTGTTGAATTAGGAGATCTTTCATCGCCTTTGCCAAAGAGAAAAATTTCCTTGCCACAAAACTTCTCTACATCATACTTTGTGCTTGACATCTTTACTGTGTTCAAAGGATTGAATCCTAACCTTGCTCTGATACCACTTGTCGTGCAGATAGCACCCCAGGACTCCAATCAATAACAGTAAATAAGCGGAAATTAAATAACAAACACACACAAAAACACAAGAATTTACGTGGTTCGGCAAACTGCCTATCTCCACGGAGACGACAGAGAAATTTCACTATAAAAATAGGGAGATACAATAGTGCACAATAACACTCTCAAGAAACCCAAATCCCAATTACACCCTAGCACTTCTCACAGAAACAATAAGAATAGAAGCTGGCTGCCTCTCTTTTCTCTATTTTTCTCTCATGCGGCTGCTCACTAGGTTAATTGGAATTCTCTAATTACACGGCTGCTTCATCTCATAACCAAAATATAAATAATATATATATTTATATATATGTCAAAGTCGGCTGTTACTAGGAGATGTATTCCTAGTTGAATTCGGTTAACTGTGACCGACTAGGTAGACTTGGGCTTGTGACAATTCAAGCCACACACGGCCCACTTCAACATGTTTCATAGTCAATTAAATTTAATGTTGAAAAACATATTAATGAGGTGAAGACTACAGCAGTTGATGTATCATACACCTTTGGTACCAGAGGGAATGGTCGTCATTCTGTGTGGTTGAATATAATTGTAGCTAGTCTGATTCTTATGATATTTTTGTTTCTGACATAATGACTGGAATGCCCTTCGGACTGCATTAGCAAGGTTGGTTGATTGGAAATTATAGCTGACAATCCCTACATTTGCAATATCTTTTGTTGTTACCTTATCACTTATCATTTATCACTAATAAAGCTTTTTTACAGGACATTCATATGACTTGAACAATGATATTAATGACCATGATATGGAAACCATTGAATTGTGTGACAAGGTGAAGCTTGATGAAAGCTGTGTCATTGTAGAACCTAGTGAACTTTATGCTGTCTCTCATAGAGTGCGAAAGCTCAGATCGTACAGGGTACTCTCTTTTTCAGATAAAACTGTTCTTGTTGTATTTGTTTGAATGCTAACATAATAAAAATGGGTAGGAATGCATTGTCTAACATGCCCTCTTAAACATTGTCTAACATGGAAACTGAACATCATTTTCCTGACCTTAATAACATATTTTGTTAAGAGAAAAAGCCATATCCGTCAAATCTGGTCGGCTTTATTATACTTGATCTGTCAAAGTGAACTCATCAAATGGTGAGTTCTGTTCCTTTTTCTCAATGTTGAAAGGGCACACTTGTTTGGAATTTCAATATATCAATACATAGAATGTACTTAAGTGAAACCTATTTGGAACATGTTTTTTGGAGTCATTATGGCTTTTGAAAGTAATAATTTTCTTGTATGTACTTCAGCATTAAGGAATTGTGCTTCTTGGAAACTATATTAGAATCTTTTATGCCTTAAATTTATTTATTTTTAACTTTTCATTGAAGAGTTTGGCAACTGAATCTTTTTATTTTTATTTTTATAATTACTCTCTCCCCACATTAGAAAAAGATTCAAGATGCATTTGCTTCAAAGAAGAGATTGGTGAAGGAATATGAACAACTAGCAATTTGGTATGGAGATGTTGACATGGGGTCTAGCAAAGACGGATCACAACCTCTTTTGACATCTACCCCTGCAAAATCCTTAAACTCGAAAGATTTGCAATTAGAACTTTCATATGACACCGAATGGGAGCTTCTGTAGATAAACAATAAACCTCTGTATATAGCTGCAATTAGACTGGTCAGAGAGCGTATTTCCTGTGCAGATGAGGCTCCTACTTTCAATGTACACATGCAAAATAAGGTCGTTCAATGACTGTTTCAGTTCTAGATTAATAGTATTCTTTTCTGGTTAAGTTTCGATATACTGCAACATCTTTGGGGTACAAGGTAATTATACTCTTTTACTAATAATGCATACATTAGTACTTGCGGATGTAGTCATTGGTTTTTCTCCCTATTTAAGCTTTGTGGCCTTTCTTTTTTTTAAGAAAGAAAATCCTCCATTTCAAAAAATTGATAAACAAGATTGCAATTTTGAATCCTCAGCAACATGTAATGCTGCCTCCTAAATTTTATGGAGGGTTGCATCACATTTCTTGGTGTAGTTTTAATTTACAAAAAACCGTGATAATTTTTCAACAAATAAGCATACAAAATCTCATTCCATGTATCAGGTACTCCTGGTAAGCACCAGTGAATGCAATCTGCAAATTTTTTTGGATCAGATCTCTGTTCCTTAGTCAAGAGCTTGCCCTTGCGTTCCCCATATATTGATGTGTGAGCATCCCTTCGAAACTCTGACAATTGTGTAATATTCAAAAGTGTTACATTGACTTTTAATTGTTGTAATATGTCATGTACTATGTCCATGATCTTGAGGCTTGAGCCAGTGCCCCAGTATGGACCTTGGATTGGGTCTGACTCATTGAAGCAGTTTCCATCACTTCCAGGCTTCCATTCCCAGCTCCTACGTCCAAAAAAAAAAAAAAAAAAAAAAAAAAACAAAACAAAACAGTAAGTGGTGTTTTTCAAACTGGGGGCAAAAACTTGGTGCCTTTCTAGAAGCTTGTAGTCCAATTACACTTCAACTTAAGGGACTTCTTGGGCTTTAATCTAGTTAATTATTGAGGAACTCGGTTCTCCCTAGCACTTAGTCTAGCAGAGCTGAAATCTCTTGCATTTATTCTAGAATTCTGAAATCAAATCCAAGTCCTTTACCAGTGGGAGTCCAAAACACTGGAAAACACAAAAATGATGGGGGAGTTTCTAGGGAGGGATTAGAGTAAAGCTATCTATCAATGTGTAATCTCTAGGCTTTATGTGTCTGGCGGAATAGAAACACCCAAAAGGAAATGGTTGGGAGGTGATGCTATGTATTCTTTATCTTCCACAAATTCATATATAAAGTAAAACTCACCATAGGTGTGTTGGAGACATGCTCATGAAAAACACCTTTTGATTATGAGGATTGATCTTGGAGTCTATCCAATTTGCCCATGTTTCTAAGGCTAGTCTGTAGGCAGTGGTCACATTATATTCTTTCACATTATATGGAGATCCATATCTGAAATCAGAAAACCACGAAAGGCAGGTAGTGTTAGATTCTGAAACTCAAGTCTCCACTCAAAATAGTTTTACAGGACAAACTGAAATGTAAAAGTAAGATGTACAGTAGAAAGGTTGAATGCTTGATGGACCCTTTTTGTAAAAAGCAAAAAAATCCACGAGCTAGAAACAATGATGGATCACAGAAGTCATTCTCTCTCATTTTCACGACTTTGATTATATGCGCTGGACCAACTCAATTTCCACGAAACAAACAAACACCTCGAAAAAATTCGCAGTTTTATGATTAATTGCCAAAGATAAGTTAATTACATGGTTACACAATCCTCGATGTAGAAAAATCTACTTGGGTTTTAATTAGTGAGTTATAGAATCTGATACTCACGTTGCATTAATTAGAGGCTTATACATCCACCAGACATAGCTCTCAAATACCAGCACATCAACTCCTTCCCACTCTTTGCCATGCTTAGCTATTGAGTCAAGCTTGACCGACCGTTTCAGCACGGTATGATTTGTTGCATGATCCGAGTTAGACTCAACGATAAAGGGTGCCCAGTAATACTCAATCGATACATCATACTCCTGACCCAAAAAAAAAAATCCTAATTTTAATAGAGTGCTTCTAAGTTTATCATCATAGTTCAAAACCTGACAAGTTATACTTGGTTTCCCTATATATAAAAGCTTGATCATTGCTGTTGAATATATATATTTTGGAGTAATTATTGGATAATAGGCAAATTGGGAATAGTACCTCGGCTTTGAAGATCTTCCTGGGAGGAACTCTTCGAAGGGATTTCTTTCCTTCTGGAATTACCGATTGTACTAAACAGACCATTGATTCAAATTGGGCTCTTTGTACTGAGTCTCCTACAAACATGAGCCTTTTACCCCTCAAGATCTGCAACAGCTTTAATGGATCGAACCTGAGAGGTCAAAAAACATTCAAAAACTCCATATCACCAGTTATAAAAGTGGTGGTATGACAAATAACATGACACAGTTTTATTCTTTTCTTTCTAAGGAATTTGAACCACAAATCTCTCTCCTAATGAAATGAAATGAAATGGTTCTACAATGATTTGTCAAACATCTTGGTGGATCTATAAAATCATCAAATGAAGTGGCAATGTGGCATGCCATCTAATTAAAAACATAAATGAATTTCCACTAATAAAAAAAAAAAACAAAAATTTTCTTAAACCCACTTAATGGCAACTCAAATGACTATCAAAGTGTAGTTGTAATCACATAACCTATGTAATAGTCATGTAATTTGCTTAATTGATTTAATGAATTCTGAACTGTTACGTAATAGGATGGAAGGAGAGTGAAACTTTGTCTAAAACAAAAAATGACAGATTCATTTCACTTATATTTTGGAATTCATTTCCACACCGCAACAAAACAAAGTAACATGAAATAACATCTTGAATTGTTTGGTTAGCATTTTACAAGGTGCTTCTATTGCTTTGTAGAGCAGTGATCAACCTTGATCTTTACTTCCGAAAGTAAGATAAGTGCTTTAACCAAAAAAAAAAAAAAAAAATGATATACAAATAGTGTTTACCTTGGGAGATTGCATCCATTAGGCTGCCACCTCCAATTCTTGTAGAAGGAATCAGGTCTCCCATTCCTGTGGCAAGTCACCTGTTTAACCAAGAAGGGGCAGCTCTCTTCTGTATAAAAAGGATACGACACATTGTCCCACACCCATTTCCCTTCAAACACATTGCATCTTTCTTCAATACGATCCTTGGGAGAGAGAACAATTGGTAAGCTATGCTTTTCACCTCTTGGCCAGCCATATAGCCGGAAAATCTGGCTGTGGTTGCTCTTCAAGTTATCCAGAACTAGTCGTGCAGTTCCTAGGACTAGAAGAGAAGCCAATGCAACAGGAAATAGTGATTGGATCCGCCGATCAAGGGAGAGATGCTTCGTCATTTAGGATATCAGGTTTGATTGAAAAAGATGCAATGGTTGTGTTGTGTCTTTCTCCTTGTAAATGATGAGACAAAAGTTACTTCGGGTGTTTGAACTTAGAATGAATGTCTTTAGTTCTAAGTATCTGTGCAATACTACAACATCCAACCACCAGTTGGTTGGTTCTAACTTGTTTAGGTAGTTTGTTGAGTATGACTATGACTATGACTATGACTATGATCATTGGCCTGGCCATCCAATTGGATTGTTTGCACTACTTCCTTGTTTTCTTCTGGTTTTCCACAAGAAAAAGGTGGCGTGTCAAGCTCAAAGTGGACAAACAGGTCTTTGAAGTTTGAACTATTGAATTGTGTTTCACTCTACTTAATTAGACGGTGATACTTCCTTTCCTTTTGGGAACTCATTCAATGGTCGTCTCGTGACCAATTGTTCTTCGTCATAAATTTTGCTAGCTTATGAATCATGATTATTACTTTCTTTTCTGCCAGGGAAAATATATATATGTAAAAGGAAAGAAAATAAAATAAAGAAAGCCAAACTTTCAATTTTCTATTAGGAGCAATGTCATGTTTTTAAGAGCATTTACATCATTGGATATAAAATAACGTAAGTCTCAAATTTTGTCCAACTCCAAAAATCATCTCATCAGTTTATGCGTTTATTGTACAAATATACACAAGCACCGTTATTGTGCATGTCAGTTTTTTTATTTTATTTTTGTGTTTTTTGAGGATGAAGAAAGAGTATAATTAAAAAAATCAAGGAAAAAAAAAAGAAATTTTAATGAAATAGAGTTTAAAATAAATAATATGATGTGGATGTTTTGAAAAGTGGTCTGTTAAAAGAAAAAATAGTTTCTTATGCTAAAATATACAGAAATTTTGCATGAACTCGTATAAATGCTCTTAGATTTCTAGGATTTAAATAATCATCTTTGTCAATTATCAAAAAGAGGAGATATATATATATATATATACATATATATGAGGCTGAATTTTTTTTGGGGTTGAAATATGAGGCTGATAGCATATTAAAATAGGGAAAACAAGATTGAGAAAGCAAATTTTATTTATTTAGGGGAGGTAATTGGAGAAATTCTAGGTAATTGTGATCAAAATTCATTTTATTTTATTATTACCAGAGGATTGACAACAAGGGTTTTTTTTTTTTTTTTTTTTAAATCCTTGTTTATTTTAATTCTCAAAGAAAAGTTAAAAATTTTTAATTAAAAAAACATAATTTTTTTTAAATGTGGTATAATATATAATAATAATAATTATAAAAAAAAACATAAAATTGGTTCAGCCAAAAGTCCAAAAGCAAGAGCAAGAGCAAGAGCTTAAACTGTTAAACAGTGGCGTACAGCAATATCTGAATTCTGAATCCTGGAAACCTCCTCCTAATTAGTAATTAGAAAGAAAAGAAAGTGTAGTTTACAGAGAAAGAGAGAGAGAGAGAGAATGCTGAGTGGGCTCCGCACGTGTTGCCTTCCTGACAAGCCCATACACCTCCACCTCTTTCGCCGGCGCGTGTTCTCCACCGCCTGTGCGGTGAACAAGAAGAAGAAAGAGAAGGTGATAGTGATATCTGGGCCCACCGGCGCCGGAAAGAGCCGCCTCGCACTGGAGCTCGCAAAGCGGCTCAATGGCGAAATCATCAGCGCCGACTCTGTCCAGGTTTTGATTTTAGTTAGTTAGTTAGTTAGTTAGGGATTGTATTTTTACAATATATGATGATGATTAGTAGTACTAGTACAGGTATACCGTGGTCTTGATGTTGGATCCGCCAAGCCTTCTCCCAGTGAGAGAAAGGTAACCAATTTGTGTTTGCTTCCTCTATATATACAATAACCTTTATTATGTTCTCCTCTTTCTTGACAATTGTAATTCTCTCTTTTAAGGAGGTACCGCATCATCTCATTGACATATTGCACCCATCCGAAGGTATGTTCCCAGTGACATCGGCTGTTCTCACTTATATAATAATAATAATAATAATAATAATGTTCATAGCATGTAATATTCCTATGGCTATGGCTATGGCTATGTATAACTACTGGCTACTACTAAATAATAATAATAATAATAATAATGTTGATGGTCTTTCAACGTTTCTTTTCTTCCAATTTAAAATCTGCTATAATATTCCTTCAGAGTATTCCGTTGGACAATTTTTTGAGGATGCAAGGCAGGCTACAAGAAATATTCTCAACACTGGTCGTGTTCCCATAGTTGTTGGTGGGACTGGATTGTACTTGCGATGGTATGTTCCCCCATTAATCCTTTTATACAAAAAAAAAAATAAATATATATATATATATATATATATTTCTTCTGTTTTATTTGAAACCTTAAATGAATACACATACACACACAACAACAAAAAAAAAATCAAGTGTTTGTCCTGTCTTTTGTGTCCTGCAAACCACCTATGGCTTAGAAGCCTGCCAAATACAGCATGAGTTAGAAACACAAGTTTTGGGGAGGAGGAGAAACTTTATTCCAAATAATAGCTTGGAAACTCATGATTAAAAGGTGAAACAAAAATCAAACTGCTCAACTTGACTTGTACTCAAGTTCAGCGCATTAGCTTTATTTGTAACAACACAGCCTTTAGCTCTCCAAGGTAGACTTTTAATAAAAAGGAAGAAAATAAATTCTTGTTATCAAAACCCATTGGCTACACATTTGATTTAACAATCAGATTTTTTTTTTTTTTTGGATAATTCAATACTTACAGTGGGGAGGGGGGACTTAAACCTTAGATGTCTCCATTGGAAAAACCAAGAGATGCCAGTTGAACTACAAGCTCTTGTAATCAATAAGAAAAATATATACTTAAAAATCTTCTTCATTAGAAAAGTGTGTGGTTGTCACAGCCTTGTAGTAGCAAGATAATTGGCAAAGCATTATACTTACTTTATATAATTTATGCCAAATATAAATTTTTCTATATTCTATTTACGAATGAGAAATACAAATATCTAAATTCTGAATGGTAAAGGTCATTTAACTTTATTATGTCTTCTGTTGTTGCTATTATAACCACATAGGGTGCATCATCAATAAATGCTATGTGAAGAAGTTTTTACTCTTCACAAGGAAAGGGGAGGGGACTGAGAAGAAAGAGAGAAAGATTGGAGTTTGGATGTTACCTTTTTTAAATGAGTCATATGCTTTAAGCCCCAGAAAGAATTGCAGATATGCTCTGAAATGTCTCATACTTGTGTGCTACAAACATATTGTGCATATTTACTTTGTTAATCAACTGGAAAATTTACTATCTACAAGGACCTGCAGCCAAATGCTGCAAAACAAGGGCATAGTATATATGTGAAGGACTTTCACTAGGTTGCATAAATGTTAACACCCCATGGTTAGCAGCTAAAGTTAATGTTTTAGTTTTAGAAGCTGTAGGTACTTATCCCCACAACACCCCCCCCCCCCCCACCCCCCCCCAAAAAAAAAAAAAAAAAACTATAGAAGTTGTAGGTAATGGCTGCACCATGACACCATCTGAAATTTTGGAGCTTTATTAATTATATTAATAGTACACCCCTATGAAAGTCATAAGAAATGATGCTGATGTATATGGGGCAGATAATTTTGAATGTGTACTTATGTCATAAACATTTTATGATGCTGCATTCATATATCTTTGCATTATTGTACACCAACTTTTGTGGCACATAAATGCCATTTGTTTTGTTTGAAATATAAGGTTCATTTATGGAAAGCCAGACGTTCCAAAAGCATCTCCTGAGATTGCCTCCGAGGTATACTCAGAGTTAGCAGATTTACAGAGAAATGAAGACTGGGATGCTGCTGTGCAGTTGGTGGTCAAGGCAGGTGATCCAAAGGCCCAACTTTTAGCTGCCAATGATTGGTATCGGTTACGGCGTAGCCTTGAGATTATAAAGGTCGGTTTTTGATGTTTTCTTGTTTTATTTGTGAATATTGGACTCTTTCTCTCTCTCTCTCTCTCTCTCTCTCTCTCAAACTAAAACACAGCTACAAAATGGTCATTTATGAAAAATAAAATGTTAATTTGCTGCAAAAGCTACAGATGTGTGGATTCCCAATCTTGGAGTAATCTAATTATACATTGATGTCCTTCTTTATATTTAAGGTCCGTTTATTTTGCTGAAACTAGAAACTTTTTGCTGAAAGTACTGTAGATAAAGGTAAAAGTTAGCCGAAATAGTACAGTAAGGCCCGTGAATAGTACCAAAAAGTACAGTTAGATCCATGAATAGTAGCAAAAATAAGATGAATAGTAATATAAGTTGGCAAAAATAATTTTTGCCAAATGCACACTTAGATGGTTTTTTGTGGATTTGATAAAATACTATGGGACATATCAATAACTATATATGTTTACCGTTTATTAATATTTCCTTTGGAATGGCAGTCTAGTGGGTCACCTCCATCTGCTTTTCGAGTACCGTATGATTCTTTCAAGGAACAATGTAGTAACGTAACGGATAGCTCTCATGGTGTCAACTATTCTACTGATGCACTGGAGGAAAATAAATCAAAGGATTTGGATTATGACTTTAATTGTTTTTTCCTCTCTAGCCAAAGACTTGATCTCTATAGACTAATTGACTACCGGTGTGAAGATATGCTTTCAGGTAGATCTTGCTACTAAACATCACTATGTTTTTTGTTTTTTGCCACTTGAAAATTTTAAATTTTTTGAGGTGCACACACAGCCATCTACATTTCAATTGTCATTTACCATTCTATTTGTGTTAAAAAGGTTACTATTTTATATCTATATTGTGACCTCACACAATCACAGAGGCTTTTACACTTTAATATTAGTGTTTATGCAATTATATAGGGAGATGTGCTACCTTTTACCTATGAGGATCCATACTGCTCAAAATATTGAATCTACTAGCAATGTGTTAGTTTGTTTCACCATGCTTGGAATCCATAATGACTTTCGGAATAATATCTTTCCCATCATCCCTGTTTCTTCCTTGAAAATTATAAGGCCCCTGGCCAACCAACACATCTTCTCACTTGGCTGATAATCAGGACATCCCCTTTCACCCTTTTGAAAATAAAATAATTATGTGTGTGTGTGTGTGTGTTGGCACCTTGTTATCATGCCTGTCCAGTTCAAAAAAAAAGAAAAATGGCTATTCATGTTGAGCACTGAGTGTTTCTTGACGTTGGCCTAATGCCTAAGCATGAATTTCTACATGAATGGTTGATTGCATCATAAATAGCTCAAATTGCTATCATGTACTGCTAATCAATGCAAAAGAAACAAAGTATACAATTTACTCTCAATTTCTTCAAACTTGCTTCTTGTGCAATGAGGCAGCACCATACATGAGCCGGTTTTAATAGATTCATCATCAACTCTTTGATGGGCTTTAACTGGACAAAATATATTTTGTTATTTTATTTCTTAACTTAAAATCCAGTATCTTTTAATGCGTTCATGTTAATAACTCTTAAGAACAAATTATTGGGTACTAACCCTGTCCCATCTAATTGATCTGTATACACTACATTTACAATGACATAATTAGAGCCAATTTCACAGTTCAGCATTTTTGGCAAGTGGTGAGGACTATGGGATCTAGGTCAAGAAATTATTTAATTTCTTAAGCAGGTTAGAGGTCTATATTTTCTCCCCCAAAAGGAGAAAAAATGAACAAGTAGTTATTGAAACAAAAAGAAAATAAGAGAAAAACTTATGATCATTTTGATGTTAATTTTAGTTGACAATTAGTCGGTCTACTTTTAGATTTAGGGCTTTGTATTTTGTATGTATCTTGAGTGGAAGTTGACATGCTGTACAAAATTGATAAGTATTGCAAGCATTTTTCTCTGCATAGTGCATATTTTGTTGGTTTGGTTAAAGGTAACATTTATAGAGACTTAAATACCCTTCTGCTCTATTGTTTATTTATCATCTAGTTCACACAATCTTCTACCTGGTTATAATTCTTTACTCTTGAAAGACTGCAAATCAGAATTGTATCAGTAGACGATAAAATCCACTAATAAAAAAAATTTAGTAGACGATAAGCTAATATTTTGGGATATGTTTTTATGAAAGAGTTACAGTAGATTCAAGGAAATTATTTGATACCCACTACAGCATTTAAATTATTGTTCAACTCTTTGGTTGTGTTCATTTGGAATGGTTGATTTTTGCCTGTAGGAGGTGATGGGATTTTGTCTGAGGCTAAATGGCTTCTTGATACTGGTCTTCTACCCAATTCAAATTCTGCAACTCGAGCAATCGGTTATAGACAAGTACACCCTTAATATTTTCTTCTGTTCTTTCTGATTATTATTTTTTTAATCTGCAAGCAGAATTGCTTGTCCTATTGAATTTTTTAATCTTGAAATTGGATCATTACGAAGGAAGTCCCATCACTTGACCATTAGGCTTGTTGCTTGTTTTTGCATTATAATACATTATTTTCAAATGGTTGCATAAAAAAAAAAATCTTCAAATGTTTTGGCTAAGTCTTTTTTTTTTTTTTTTGTGTATCTCCTGGAATCCATGACTTTCTTGTAGCTCTACTTACTTTTTTTTTTTCTTTTGAAAAAAAAAGAACACTTTATTGTTCCTGAAATTTTAATTCATCAAAATTATTATTATTATTTTTAAGTCCAAGCTTTAGAAAGTTGTTTCCTCTTTACTTAGTTTGAATTGAATGTTGTTACATCTTCTAATATGCCAACTATGACTTCTTTTTAACCGATCAAAAGAAACCTGTGACTTCTTTTTTACTATTCTGATTCATGTTGTGGACTTAAATGTTATGCAATCTTTTATTCATTTAGATAAAATGGTGGTAATATTAAACATTTGATTTTTACATGATGTTATCTTGCCTTCTTTGTCCTGACTTAGCCATAAATTTTTTTTTTTCAACTGATGCTTGTTTTTGCTAAAAAAGTTTATTCTGTTCTGGACAGTTAATGAAAGGTTCATTTGGTTTGTGTGATTTACTAATTTCAGGCTATGGAGTATTTATTACACTGTAGTGAGCTAGGAGGTAGTTCTCCCAGAGAATTTTTCACTTTCTTATCTGAATTTCAGAAAGCATCTAGGTAATGCATTTCTGTCAGCTAGTTATTTATATGATTTATATATTAGAGTCCTATGAATCCATAGATGTTTTTGTTATGTATTTGAGCAATACCAATTTTAATTTTTGGTAGTGGATTATTGTTTAAAAAAGAAAAATAGAAAAAGAAAAAGGCTTCAAATTAATGGATTAGAAAGAGTATCACTAGGGATATTTTCTTTTCGGTAGTCTAGACGTTTATTGGGGCCATTTTCTGGAGCAATGGTAAATGTCTAGGGCTACCAATTGCAAGTGTGGGGATTTGAGTCCAGAGAGTGGCCATTATGCAATATGTTTGATGCAGGGAGCATAACTAAAATTATTTCATAACTTATTATTTCATAATTTATTATTTTAGAATGTCTTCCAAATTTCATTTTTAAATTTTGAATTGGTTTATTATTTCAAAATTAATTATTTTAAGATTTTCTTCCAAATTTCATTTTTTAATTCTGAATTTGGCTTTCTTGTTGTTGAGGATTTTGTGGGATGTAATTGCACCTTAATGTAATTCTAGGCTTCATGTTCTAAATTTTTCTTGAAAACCTTACGCTTTACCACTTAAAGGTGCTTGGAATCGCCACCATCTAGAATTTGCCTAAAAACCTTATGCTTCACCACCTTAAGGTGCTTGGAATCACAACCACAATTAGAGAAACATCTCTAATCAAAATTTTTATTCAAATTGCACTGTTAGAAACTATTCCAGAGCCTCGTTTTAATAGAATTAAGGGTTTCATACATTAATGCACACTTATATTCCTCAACAACATCAAAGCCAAATTCAAAATTGAAAAAGAAATTGGCCAAGTTCCTTAATATAAAAAATTTGAAAAAGAAATTTTGTTTTGTTTTGTTTTTATTATTATTGTTGTTGTTGTTGTTGTTATTATTGAAAAAGGAATACTTCACGTACATATATATTGAACACAAAGAAGCCTAAAGAATTACAAAGAATAAGTTATCAAATACAAAAGTATAGCGAATTTTTGAAATAACAATGGAATTACTATTGGTAAGACCCTATACATGAGACTGGTCGAACAAAGATCTAATGATCAATTATTTCAATTGAGTCACCAAATTTTTGGCATCTTTACAAGAATTCTAGTTCAAAATTAGAAGAAATTCTGAAATAATTTTGATTGTGCTTCCTGTATCAATGTTGAAGGGTAGGAGTGTATGCATCCCACCCTTTGAGGACGGAGGACCCCACTTAAGTAGGACCAACACTAATGAAGAACCCTTATTCTAGAAGTTTATGAAAGCAATCAAGTTCATCGATAACTAGTGGAAAGAGACATGGGCATAAATTTGACCCTTGATGCAAGTTATTGTGATAGGACTCTCACTTGTGATGCTAGTACTTGTTCTCACATTGGTTACAACAAGATCGTACATTCCTCTATTACTATAATATACTTTAGAGGAACTATATTCTTTTCTAAAACCCATTACGTAGCCATTCTAGGTACACTATCATTTGTTTTTTCTATATCCCGTAAAAATCATATGGAGATCTTTATTGCTTTCCTATATTTCTCCATTAGAAGTCTAAATAAGAAAATTTTCTTTTGTGGTACTCTCCTAATATAAAATCAAATTGATTATTCAATTATGTTGTTTTGTGTCTTAACCTATATTCAATCACTCTCCCCCAAAGACTAAAATAGCGTATTTGGACTCACTCTTTACTCCTTACCCATGGCCTTCATGAATTCTTTCAAATCTCCCATTATCTTTTTGACATGACCATTAAGGTCTCCTCCACTTAAAAATTGTTTCCTCATTTGGTAACCTCCCCAAATTCTTTTCTTAATGGATTCTTCCAACCCTTTAAGTAGTGTCTGTGTTAATTATGTTAACTCTCTTGTCTCCCAGAACAAGTATTATTAACAAAATTCTTTCCCCTATCCTTTTAAACTCAACCTGCCTTTGATTTTAGGCCTCTGGCAGTGTAGAATGCACTAATTTGCAGCCTACGTGTTTTCCAAAACCAAACTGAATAGAATTGTTACTTTCCTGGGGCTCACTAAACTATCAAGAAATGGCTTTCAACCTAGGATTTCTTGAATGTGCTTTTCTTTTCTTTTAAGTTTCAACTAGGACTTCCCTCTCTACTGCAAATTATACTCTATCAGAAAGTCTTGTAATCAACTGGAATTTTTTTTCTCAACCAATCGGAAATGCTGGAAACGGGTTGAAAGTAGGGCAGAGGGTGGGTTTAGCTGATTTCAAAATCCTCTACTCGTAGGGATCCAGGGTGAGGTTCTACTTTCTTACTCGGGAATATTTACAAGGCGACGCCTTGAAATGCATACAATTGTGCCTCTCATAGACGAATACCAATTTAGTCTGCTCCTACTGCATGGGAGTATCTGCTGTTCAGTGTATGATTACCTTTGGTGAAGCAACCTGTTTTTCTACCCCATTTCTATTTTTTATCCTTTTCTATATTCTTCGATTTATATCTTGTATGTTCAATTTCTCTAGATTTTTCACCTACCCATAATCCATTTAGTTCCTTTGGGCACACTATGTTTATCTTTTTCCTAATCATTTTATCTACTAATTTCATTAGTTTCTCTGTTAATGACCCTATATTTCTATAAATCCTGTTATCTTAGACTAATTTCTTTATCCACACCCATCCATCAAAATGGGGTGAATCATTGTTCATTTCTCACTACACGCGGGTGCTGATGCAGTGCGTCACTTATGGGGAACACCTTAGCTACCCTTACCCACTTTCCATTTTTTTTCCAGGGTCCGATGTTGTGAATCGTTAGTAGAAAACACCCCAAGTTGTATCTACACAAGATCTATTCATAATAAATTGACCAAATTTTACATTGGCTGTCAACCAATAGTAACCCTCCCAATTTTTTTTTTGGACTTCGGTATAAGAAAAATATACAACACACATGTGGAGTTACTTGTGCAACTTTATAATAATAAAAATAAATAAATAAATAAAAGAAAAAAGGCTTGATGGTGGTAGCTTAGGTTTTATTACCCTGTCTAATGGATCATGGATCACATATCCAGTTAGCTGTGCATTATGTTTTAGGACAAAACTTGATTATGCATTTCATGCTTGAGTACTCCTTGTACCAATTTTGAGTTTGATGCTCTTATTCATTGTATATTAATACAGAAATTTTAAATTTATTGGTGCAGAAATTTTGCAAAAAGGCAATTGACATGGTTTCGTAATGAGCATATATATCATTGGCTTGATGCTTCTAAGCCCCTGGTATGTCATTTCCATTCGTTACTAGTTACTAAATCTTTCTTGACAACTACATTTTTTTTTCTTCCTCTTTTCTCCTCATCTTCAAGTGCATTAGCTCATTTGGATGTCACTTGTACAAGGCTTTTGCAGTGCATTTATATGTGCACAGAATTCAACATGGGTATTGGTGTAGTTTGGGATGAATGTATTCCTTTCTGCATTTACAAGTAGAATTGGTCTTGAAGGGGCATATTTCTCTTCCATGTGGAAATAATTGTACTAGTGTTGTATGCTATGTAAAACTGAAACTGTATATATTGTTAATCTTTTCGTTTAAAAGATAATAACAGACACCGAAGGCATAAAGTTGGTATAAATAATGAAACTAATTTTGAAGTAAAACTTACAAAAAAAATACATGATGCATGTCCTTCCCTCATATGAGTTAGGCAATGGGAGGGTTGTGGGTCCAAATCCACTGGAAGGAATACATGATGCTCAATCTATGTTGGCATACACATGAATTTGGAATTTGAAAGGTTTTTTTATTTTTTATTTTCTATTACTCTAGACCAGATATTTAGCTCAATCTTAACCATGCTCATGCTGTGTACCCATTCACGCCGTATTTGAGCCCTATCCCACCATATCTTTTAAAGATAAATTATTGTTTTATAAACAATTTTGGATACATATCCAGTATGTATCCAACATTCCAACCATATCCCCTTGTAGTTTATATACGATCGGTATCATATGACTGGTATGGCAGCAATGTTGAAGTATATATGCTTCCTAGTTGTATGTTATCAAGATCCAAAATTTAGGTACAGTTCTTAACAATGAAGTATGGATTCTTAGTGAAACAAAATATGGAAGGGCCACACCTTTCCTTTCCCACTTACTGTGGTGTGCTTGCTAATGCACATGGAATGGGGATAATTTGTGGTTTAGGCAGATTTCTTTATATTGTAAATTTTTTATACATCATGACCAATTAAATGTTCTTATCTAATATAAGTTCATAAGTCAGAGTTAAATCTTATCAGGAATGGAACAGTGAATCCATGAGGTATTTGCGTGCATCTATTATTATTAATAATATACAGTGGGTTAACTTTAAGGAATATCAATTTGCCATCTCTTATTCACCTTTCATGTATTATAACTCTAATATCTATTTATAAGCATTGAGGAATTTATATTTGAATATTAACAATGTATTTGCGCTTTTCACTTTTTATCTTATATTTTTTCAGATTTGTTGTGACGATGTTACACTTTTTATTTTTTGTCTTGAGATTCCTTACAATCAGGAGAGGATTTTAAGTTAGACAATAATTTTATCCCCCAAATTATTTGTATTGAAAGTAGTACTTCAAAATATGCATAATGAGAAATCGCCAAATTCTACCAAAGGGACTCCATCAGATTTGAGATGCTTCAGTAGAATGTAGAGATTGTGTGAAAGAGTGCCCACAATATGATTTGAAATCTTTCTAATCATAGTGTATATTGGATCTTTTTCCCTTGCTATTTTCATATACCTATTTTCATGTGATTGTAAATGATGGTTATTTTTGTTATTCTTGTATTGCTCATATTCCTATTTTCTGCAAGCATGAATTTTTTCTGTTGTGAGTTTGAACTTTGAAGCATGTTTCTTCTCCATACAGATCCTATAGAGATATTCTTCCTACCATGTTCAAAGGCTTACTATGTATTACTTCTAATAATTAATGTTATTATTATTATTATTATTATTACTATTAATGCTGTTTTCATGCAACAGGCTGATAGTGTACTGTGTAAACGTAAATATATTTAACACTGAAATCTGGAATTTGTCAAGATGCAAGGAACATGTGACTGTCAAATTTATTGATCTTTAGTGGACTTGCAGCAAATGGATTTGCTAGTCCGGCAACCCTTTTTTAGCTCTTTAGCTGGTGTACAGCTTGTCATCTTTTAGAGGTGACAGTGACTCTCCAAAAGCATGCTATGGGTTTTTCCAATCAGTTATTTGAATTACTTATTTTTTTCCCCTAGGATATATTTTACATTGAAAGACCAATAACAATCCAAAGAACCCTCATTTTGATTATTCAGGTTTGACAACAAAACTTTTCTATCTTGGGGGAAAAGCCTTCAAATTGGTTTGGCTAAAAGGTTTCATTTTTATCTGGTCTTGGATAGGATTTGCGAAATGATAACATTTTGTGTGTTGACTTTTTATGCTTACAAATTAAGTCGTCGTAGTTACTGCAATTACAGTTGTGAGACCATTTAGCTTTATGCAACATAAGTTTCTTAGATACTGATTTATGTGAGCTTGTTGTATTGGCACCAAAAGAAAAATTATTGAATCATATCAGGCCCTTAAATTCTGTTGCTTAAATCAGGGACAATTTTGCAGGAACAGGTGCTGAACTTCATTTATGATTCATACCATGATGAAAGTGGGGTTTTGGTGGTGCCTGAATCACTAAGAATGAAGAAAGATACAAGCCACCGAGAAGCTTCCAAACTTAAGGGTTACCGCACCAAAAATAGGTATAAAATAGTTATATTTGTTATAAAGTTGTTGGGTTGTTTATTGCAAAGGTCTAAAAGGCTCTCTTTAAATGTGAAGGCATTTTGTCAGCCGTCAAGATTGTTCAGATATTTTGGACTGGATAAGCAGAACCCAAGGGTCATCAAGCAATGAAGCTATTTTTTCGTTCACTTAAATCTAATTCATTATGAGAATGACCTTACAGAATCCAAAATGAAACAATTTTCCCCCTTTCAGAGGTAAGTTTTCAAGGCCCTTGCCTTCTTATAGCATATTTCTATCCTTGGCCAATTTGATCAAGACCTTTGAGCATTCATCTTTTTTTGCAGAGACTCAAAAAGGAGAAATATATCGGAAGCATTCATCTTTATTGGAAGCCAAATTTAGTTTGTTTCATAAAGGATGATTTTGATAATGAGATCAGTGTATGTATTTGTAATCAATAGGGTCTACTGCCACATTCATTTTCTGCTTAAATTGAAGTATGTAAGAGCATCCGCATCAGTGGATGTAAAATTTTTGCATATTTTGCCAAAAAAACATATTTTTTTCTATTTTATACACTTACTTTTACAAAGCACTCATATCAATTTGTCTATTTTACACACTCTTTTATTTAAATAATATTTTTCTCACATTTTTATTATTATTATTTCACACCTATCATATGACCCACCAACTTTAACACACATACTGAACACTTTCCCTTTATTTTTCCCATTCTTCTTTCTTTTCGTCTTTTTCTTTCTTCTCCTCCTTCTTCTTCTTCTTCTTCTTTATCATTCTCTCAATTTATATTTCTCTCTATCTTCCCAGTTCCCTCAATCAATCTTCCTCAATTTACCACCCGCATCAACCAAACCCAGTCAAAGGCAGAGGCTCAAATCAAGACCAAAACAAAACCCACACATTCTATCAAAAATTCCAACAAACCCACAAAATTCCCCAAGCTTGAACATCAATTCCAGCAAACCCACAAAAGTCCACCAAGCTTGAAGCCAAATAAGAGAAAAAACCCAGATTGTGTGGGTCTTGATTATGGGTTTGTGTAGGTGAAGTATTGGATGTTGAGATTGTGTGGGAATTTTGTGTTTGAAGGGAAAGATTTTTGTAGCTGAAGTATTTGATGATGGGTATGTATGGAGATTTTGTGTTTAGAAGAGAGCATGTCTGATGAGGTAGATAGAGAAGAGAGTAAGGGGAAGAGAGTGAAGGGAAAGTGACGAGAGAGAGAGAGAGAGAGAGAGAGAGAATATATATATATATATATAATGCAAATGAACAGTAACCGTGTAAATATACAAAGCAACTTTGGATATTTAGACAACTTTAACTTGGCTGATATGGAAGATTTTTGGGGTAAAATGTGTAAAATTTGTTACTTATTGTATTTGGCAAAGTTTTACAAAGATTGGTGTGATTGTTGTAATGACTTGAAATCTTAATATGGAATAAGACCATGCGTTACCCAATTTTTGTATAATTTCTGATCTACCTTATTTCTTCTTTTTATCCTGTGTGTGTGTGAGAGAGAGAGAGAGATTATTATTATTATTTTGTGGGGGGGGGTTTGTTCATAAAAAAAGAAAAAGAAAAAAAAAAAAAAAAAAAAAAAGACATCGTTTATAAAATGAGGGTGTACAATACATATATGTATGTGCTCAGTGTAACTACTTTGATTTAGCTCTCTGTCTTTGGACTCTTCCCGGGAAGACTGATGGTTGTTAACTACTTTGATTTAAAAAAACAAAAAAATAACTACAGGAAAGTCTATAGTGTCACAAACCTTTTCACAACTTTACCATATGACGACTCGTGAGTGGTAAAATTATAAATCCATATAGACTCATTATTTTATTTTCACCACTCACAAATCGTCACTTACCAAGTTGTGGCAAAGTCGTGGAAAAATTTATGGCACTAGTCTTACTCAAAAACTACTCCACATTGTAAATACATTCCGATGCAGTAATAGCATTGCAGCAAAGTCATGTGAGTCAGTCAATCAAGATATTGAATCTGCTATCTCATTGGTAACGTGTAAATATTGCCCAATCAAGGTATTCGCTAGAACAAAAAAATTAAGAAGAGGGAAGAATTATATTTATATTAGTGTTTTTTCTTGCATCCCTCCCGTCCGTAGATGTTAAACTTACTTGGAATTCCAGGAAATTTATTCATTTTATTTTTCTCTTTCATCCTTGTCCTTGAACCAAATGTTCAACTTCACTTCAACCAAACATATTGAATTAATATGCCGCTACTATTCAGATATTGAGTAGTAATGAGGAGAGCTTGGGATCCCGAAATCTTGAAAGGGTCATCACTCATCGGCATACAAGATGCTTGTGGCACACAGAATATGCTTGGCATCATAAAGAAACTGATATTCATATTCCACTCCAATCAATGCCCTGATCTGATGCTTGGTTTGGCTGTCGATTAACAACATCTTCCCATTATCTTATTCATGTTCAGGTTTTGCTTTTCCTTTTTAAAATTACTTGTAATTATGCCACATCAATATTGTTTACAAGATCAAAACACAATCGAATAAAGTAGGATAGTCTTCCTTTTCATTTTATTATATAAATAATAATAATAATAATCTTTTTTAGTATAAAATAATTTTCCATTGATCCCCAAAGCTAAAATGGTAGTTCTTCTTTTTTAATTAGATTATCTCACATCTAGATTTAGCCTATTATCACAGTTCGATGACTAATAGATATTCCTATAAAAAAAAAAAAAAAAAAAGTGACATAGATATTGATCTGTGTGCATGAATCCATTAACCCTAAATAAGGAGATTGAGTTACGGTAGTAAAAAAACACTTTAAAACAAGCACCTAAAAAGGTCTAAAATGATCTACGTTGTATTTAGAGGATTCTTACCATAAATTTATGCATCATGAAAACACTGTCACCCATAGATTAGAAGAAATACTATTTAGTACATATTATTAAGAAGATGAACTAATTAGAAAGTTTTTCATTCAATTAAATTTAGCTTTGCCTAACGAATAATATTTAAATTAAGAAAGGAGAACGGGAAAACAACTTATGAAAATGTTGGTAGTAGACTAGTAGTTTAAGAATCTTAATAAGAAATAAAGTGATGAAAATGTTATATATATATATATATATAGAGAGAGAGAGAGAGAGAGAGAGAGAGAGAGAGAGAGAGTGAGTGGGGTAGCAATAGCAATCACTAGCAACAAAGAATCATACATAATATTCTATACATTATTATTTCTTTTTCTTTTTTTAAAACTCTATACATTATTATTTCTAAAGCAAATAGAAGCCATTAGAAAATATCAATAATTCTGTCAAACCTTTAGCCTAATATAAGGATGAAGAGGCCAATTTGAACTTTTCTTAAATCAACTAATAAACTTGATATATCATGAATATATATATATATATAAGAGGATTCCCTCTTTGGATTGGACGTTTACAATTTTAATTTTTTTTTAATCGGCCGCAAGTTTTTTTTTTCCCCCTAAATAGTTATCTATTTCATTCATTAAAAAAAAAAAAAAAAAAAAAAAAAAAAGCTCACGTTTCATTGCCTTCCATGCACTATTTACATTATTACAGGTTTCCTTTTTCCTAAAAATTATTGTAACATACATTATCTCTAAATTAGATATATCTCACCTCTAAATTAGATATATCTCACCGGTTTCTAAAAAAGAGAAGGGATTTATCCTATTCACTTACTAGGATAAATACAAAATAAAAATGTAAAATTTTGTTTCATTTTAAAATCCCACTAACTCACATTTCTTACCTACTTACTTTTCCAAAGTAAAAAAAAAAAAAAAAAAAAAAAAAAAAAAAAAAAAAAAAAAACTACTTATTAGTTATCATGTACATATTATACTCACAATTTTTCACAATCATTTGTGTGTTTATTTTGCATATATGTGATTACTTTACATGTTGAAAAAAAATAGAAAAGCTTCTGCGCATGCGTGTAAGCGCATGACAGACACACACTAAGGTGTAAGATTTTTTTTAAATATATATCATTTTTGGTAGGAGAACTTGTAAAAGTTAAGGACATGTTTGGTATGAGAATTTTTAACTTGTTTCTAAAACAATATGAAAATAGTATTTACATTATTTGTGTTTGACTCCTACTTTTAAGAACAATTTTCAAAATACTGGAAAAAAAATGTTTGGAAAGAACATTTCTACTTTGACATTTAATATATATATATATACATTTATTATAAAAAGTAACGTGTAGATTATTAATTTTTTTTGGATAATGATATGCTTCAAAATTAAAGTGTGAGAATATAACTAATGTACTTTTAAAATTTTTATTTATTTGTAATGATATGTTTCAAATTTGAAGTGTGAAATTTTTTTTTTGTAATAAAGATAAGCTCATTAATTTAAGAGTTAGAAGAGTTTGGGCAAATATGTTGGGTTCAATTTTTTCAATTTATTTACAATTATGCCATTAAAAATATTTTTTATATCTTGAAAACATCCTCTCAGTTGTTTCCAAAATCTTGTTTTGAATAGGAATAATAAGAAATAATTTTCTAAAAACTATATTTAAAGAACATCAGCTAAATAATAGATTCAAGTGTGAGACCCACCATTTTTTGGTTTCTAAAACAAAAATATTGTATTTAAATCCTCTTACCAAACAATCCTTAAATATTTATGAAGAATTAAACTCTGAATTTTTTTTTGATTAACAGGAAAATTGGTGCAAAGTATAGAGGTTGATCAAATATGCGTTATGATCATCAAATCGAATCGAAGGCATTACTCAAAAGCACATTTTTGGATGGAAGCTGAAAGAAGGGTTTATTTGTTTCACATATAGGATACAAAATTTCGGACAATTCGAATTTATTGTGTTTCCTTGTTGAAAACTTGTGTGTTTGGCGTCTTGCTTTTTGTCTCACTTTTTTTTTTCTTTTGCAAATAATCTATCTTTTAATTTTTTGTCATACATTTATCATATAAGTTACCAAAAAAATTACTATATCTTTTGATGAACACTATGCAAATAAGCTCTTTTCAAACACAAATAAGTATGCTTATTTGCTTAAGTGTTTATCTAGTTGTTTGCTAAAAATACTATAGATAAAAGCTAAATAAAATAAGTTGATTGTTAGTTGCTTCTTTTGTGTTTATGGCTTATTGCATTTTTTTTTTTTGTGGGACCCACGTGAGACTCGCAAACAATATAGTTAATAAGCAAACAATAGAAAAAAATAAGCAAAAAGCTAGCTTTTGCATTACTTTCCAAATGTATGCTTGTTAAAAACACTTTTTGTCTCATCTTTAAGCAAATAAGCTAACCATGGAAATAAGCTTTATTTTAGTTTTATCACACATTTAACATAAAAAGTTACCAAAACCTATGTCTTTTGATAAACTGTATACAAATAAGTTGTTCCCAAATATAAATAAGTCTACTTATTTGCTTAAAATCACTTTTTGTCTTGCCTTTAAGCAAATAAACTAGTGTAGACAATTGATTAGGATTGAGTTGAACAATTTTAGTTGAGTGTAGTTTGCATTGATCAACCATACTCTTAACTTTGTTAATACTACCATTGTCATGGTCACTATCATCATCAACATTAGGACTATCCATAGAACTGGGCAACTCGATAAATCTAACCAGATTTAAATAAAAAATGGATTGATTTGGTGACTAAGGCGGTTAACGACCAGTTTTCTCCCCATAATATGACAATAGCAAGTTGAGTGGCAGGTTCTCTCCTTCAAAATTCAACAAACTCGGCCCATTCGAACCTTTGTTTCTCTCTCTCTTAGTCTTAGATTTGTCGAGATATAGTGAGATCCCAACCAGATTGGGTGAGATCATGATCAATTTGGATGAGATCCAACAAATTTCTGCCACAACTGAACTAATCCCCACCTCTTCTGTTACTTTTTTACTTCATAGCTGCTGCTACTAGTTTTAGCTGAAATGCCTGCCACCCATGAAAAGCTTGTTCTGTTTGATTTGTAGCTCCTTATTTGTTGATTGTGGGCTGAGCTTTCCTCCACTCAATGTAAACGGGTTAAGTATAGGTTTAGCATAAACTTGACTTGATTCGACCCATGAACACCCTTACTCAAACATCATCATCATTATTGTCACTCACCATTGTTGAAACCATTATTACCACATGATGACTATTACCACTATTGTAATTTTTTTAATAATTCAACTATTCTAACAAGAGGAAATGAGAGATTTTAATTTTAGATATCTCCATTGAAAATACTAGGAGGTGTTAATTATTTGAACTACAATACCCTTGGCAACACCATAACAATATTGATAGCAAGTAATTGTGGTTAATATTAACATCAAATGTAGTAATTATTAAGATATTATAATTTCACCTTTTAAAAATATAAGAAAGTTGAAATGAATATTGATGAGATTGAAAATTTCATCAATTGCAACTAGAAAATTGAAAATTGAAAACACTATAGCAAAATAATTTTTAAATGTGTGAATAGTACCATAAGACTCAGTTTTAATTTTTTTTTGTTGTTGAATAAAGTACTTGCAGCTCCTGTAAACAATGTATGGGACCCACTAAAAAACGCCCACAACTGAAAACATTTTTCAGCTCTGTCTATATAATAAGTTGGTTCTCTCTAAGAGTCAAACAAAAGCCCAACGAGGTGATGCATGCATTGCCAGGTTAATTTACCATAATGTCTATGATATATTTCTTAAAAAGGTTAATTACCAATTTACCACTGCATTAGGGAACACTCTATTTGCAATATCTTATCTATTAAAAATTTAAAATATATAATTTTTTTATGCTAATTTTTTTTTATATACCACATGGCAAAAAATTTAAAAATTAATTTATTATTAAAAGTTAGGTTATTTGAAAAAAAAAAAATTGAGACAAAAAGACAAAAACGAAAAATAAATAAGTTAGGCCAAATGCATTGAAATAATGATCTCATGTCTAATTTTATGACTAGACAATTTTTGCTTACATGAATTTATTATTTTTTGTCGATCACTTACAATTACACAAATAAATAAGTTATGAAATTAGGTATGAGAAAAATTTTATTTGTAATATTGTTAATTTATAAAAATATAAAAATATAATAGAAGTAATATATTAAAAATTAAATATTTCATTTCATATTTAGAAAACAAAGCCAGTTTGTTATAATTATTTAAATAATAATTTTTTATATTTAAATAACAATACATATATTTTTACATACTTTTTAACTTAGAGATATTTTTAAAAATTACATAAAAAGTATTACTAAACGTAGTAGCAAATAGAAAAAAGAAAAAAAGAAAAAAAAAAATTTATAGGCCAAAACCCTCTCCATAAAAAGAACTGACAGACGGAGTCCTCGAAAGAGAGTAGCACTGAAGTCTGAAGTTAACCTCACATTCATTTCGCCAAACAAAAAAAAGTTTCATCTCTCATCTCTCATCTGTTTGTGTGGAAAAATGAGGACTTCCCTCGTGAGATCCGTACAATCTGCCATAGCCAGAAGTAGCAGAAGCAGTAGCAGTAGCAGTACTTATGTGTGTGCTCGCGCATACTCATCGGACTCTGTCCCTGAGCGCAAGGTCGCCGTTTTGGGCGCCGCCGGTGGGATCGGCCAGCCTCTGGCTTTGCTCATGAAGCTCAACCCTCTCGTTTCTAAGCTCTCCCTCTACGATATCGCTGGCACCCCCGGTGTTGCCGCCGATGTTAGCCACATCAACACCAGATCTGAGGTCACTCTCTCTCTCTCTCTCTCTCTCTCTCTTTCATTTCTACGGTTTCGTTTTCTACCGATCTCGGATTTTTTCAGACTAGTTTTAGCCCTAAACTGGATTTAACTTTACATCTGTGTTCCTGAGAATTTCTCTCTTTTTTTTTTTTGGTTCTTTAAAGGAAGAAAAAGTAAAAGAAAATAATGATCCTAGACACACAAAATGAAAACAGATTACTTGTTGATTTTCTCACTCTCACTCTCAGAACATATATTATTTTTCTTCTTCTTCAGATTGGTAATATTTTATTGTGAATTGTGTAACATATGGTCAGTGTGATTAACATTTAAACTGAATTTGATATTAAAAAAAAGGTGTGTGGATATGCGGGTGAAGAGCATCTGGGAAAAGCTTTGGAGGGAGCGGATGTTGTTATCATCCCGGCTGGTGTCCCCAGAAAGCCCGGTATGACCCGTGATGATCTCTTCAACATCAATGCCGGCATCGTCAAATCTCTCTGCACTGCTATTGCCAAATACTGCCCTCATGTCAGTCTCTCTCTGCATTTTTTTTAATTTCCCATTTCACTTGTAAATTGCTGGCACTTTTGTAGAAATGCAAACCCACCCTTTTACTTTTTTCAAAATGAGAATCTCATTATAATATGACCTTCCTTAAGTAAAATGTTTTTTTTTTTTTCTACTGTGTTCGTGTTCTTGTTCTAGAATGAATGTTTCATTGATTTGATGTGTGAGAACAGGCCCTTGTTAATATGATAAGCAACCCCGTGAACTCAACGGTTCCCATTGCTGCTGAGGTTTTCAAGAAAGCAGGAACGTATGATGAGAAGAGATTGTTTGGTGTGACTACCCTTGATGTGGTTAGGGCTAAGACGTTCTATGCTGGAAAAGCAAATGTGAACGTTGCAGGTATACCTACTACTTGTAATTAGTTCTTGTTTTTTGTCTTAACTCTGTGTTTGGTTGCTAAAAAAAATAATGTAAAGAATTGAAAGTTGTAAATCATACTTCTGTTTGCTTTTCTAAAGAATTAAAACTCAGTTCAACAAGGCAATATGCTTATATTAAGGCTCCTTTGAGTTAAGGATTTCATTTTCATTGAGTCTTAAACATGAGTTTTATATTTTAAGAGTTGATTTTTGGTTGTGAACTCTTTATCCTTCAATTTTTACTTTCCTTCAGATGTAAGGAACTTATATGTGTGTGTGTGTGTGTGTGTGTAGCTCCTCTGCTGACCTGAGTTTTTGTATTTATTTGCAGAGGTTAATGTACCAGTTATTGGTGGCCATGCTGGCATAACTATTCTCCCACTATTTTCTCAAGTACTTCCTTTGCCCCTCAATCTTCCTCATGATCTCTTCTATTGAATTGTATCTCTTCCATTGAATATTAGATAATATTATTTTTTTCTTGTAAAATCTGGTTTGCTGCTCTATTGTTGATGGAGAATTTGCTAATTTGAGGCTTTGTTTTAATAGGCCACACCAAAAGCCAATTTGTCGGATGAAGATATCAAGGCTCTTACCAAGAGAACTCAAGATGGAGGAACAGAAGTTGTGGAAGCAAAGGCCGGAAAGGGATCTGCGACATTGTCAATGGCGTAAGTCTTGATTGATACCCATCCATTTGTATTTTCTATCGATATTTAGTTATTCTGGACTAACTTACCCATTTTTCTTGTAGCTATGCTGGAGCCATATTTGCTGATGCTTGTCTAAAGGGACTTAATGGAGTTCCAGACGTAGTGGAATGTTCATATGTGCAATCAAATGTCACTGAGCTTCCTTTCTTTGCATCCAAGGTGATTAACCTGAACTCATTTTTTATACTAATTTTTATGGGTCTTTGCTTATTTCTATGCACGCTTATCATTAGTTCTTTTTAATTTTTGTTACTAATGAGCTTTGGTTTAAATGGCACTCTCTACATGGATGGATGGAGAGATGTTGCGGGGTCAAAACCCAAATGTAACTCATCAGTAAAATAAAAAATGTAAAAAAGTTTTTGGACTTTTTATCTGTAACTTGATGCAATGAGCTCTTGCTCAACTAGCACTGTCTTCACTTGGCAATTGCTAGGTGGAGGTAAGGTCCTGGGGTCAATACTGTGCATTGCTGATTATAAATGCTAGGGTCAATTTTTTGTCTTTTGGATATAAGTAATGTTTTGGGTCAAATTAATGATTTGAAACAGCTTCATTTTACTCGGGACTGTTACAAACAAAGCTTGCCATTTTGAACTTTTGTGTGCATTGAGCAGCTAGTCTGTCCTTTTTTTTTTACCTAGTAAATTTTGAGGCTTGTCTCGTTGTATTTTTCTGCTTAACAGAGCTGTAAAAAATTAGAGGAATAATGTCATTGACTCATTGTTTTCATATATGTTTTGCTCCTTTCTGTTGAGTTATGAATCATTCTTATTTTGTTGGTCTGGTCAGATATTTACTTAGTAACATCAATCTGATGCACGGGAACACATTTAATGTATTTATTATTTCTAGTTCTTTTTCTTGTCCCGTTGATATTGGAAACAGCGCAAGTGCAAATAAGGCTTTATGGTCATTTGCACTAAAACTTTTTTTAATAAAAAGAAAAAAAATTCTATTTTTGCAGGTGAGACTTGGAAAGACCGGTGTGGAGGAGGTTCTAGGGCTAGGTCCTCTCTCAGACTATGAAAAAGAAACCTTGGAAAGCCTGAAACCCGAACTCCTGTCATCTATTGAGAAGGGTATCAAGTTTGCCAACCAGAGTTAGATGCCTATATTATTTGTGGCTGGCGTTGTGTGTCCACTCAATGAGAAAAGTCAGCGAAATTTTGCTTTTGTTATCTTTAGTGTTGTATTTGTTGCTCCAAGTGGCACCGGCTTTGCTCTTTTGGTAGGCTTTTTATAAAGCAAAGATTCCATCAATAATTCCCAGTGACATGTTAAGGCAGGGATAGCTGTGAACTTTATCCAATTAGTTGGGGATGATTATTCATCTTACTCATAATTATTGATTACGGATATGCTATTTGCATGGGTTAATTTGATCTGTAGATTGTCACCTGTTCTTGGTTTGGAATTTGAGAAACGATGATCTCATTTACTCTAAATGTGAAAAACAAAGTAGAACTTGCTTTTAAAAAAAAAGCAAAGATCCGGCAGTGTTGAAACTAAGGGTCTGTTTGAATATAACTTTTTTTTACTGAAACTAAAAACACTAGCAAAATAATTTTTAAATATAAAAATAGTGTTAAGAGAATCATTTAAATTTTTTTTTTTTTTAATAAAGTGGTTGTAAGTTCTATAACACTGCATGAACAGTAACTATCTTCAGTAACTTTGTTTTTTGTTTTTTACAGTGTAATCACGTGGTTACTGTTTATAAGTGCTGAAAAAGGACAAAAAAAAAAAAAAAGAAAAAAAAAAAAGAAGAGAAAATGCAAAATGTGCAAACGCAAACGGAATCCAAACGGCACCTAAGTGCCATATTTGGAAACAATCTTGATTGAGCTCAACTAAAATGTAGCAACTAGAATCCTATGGTTCAGACATTTGTGTGTTACTGATCGACTCAAAAGAGGGTAAAAACCAACCAATTAAATAGAGGCCGAAAAGGAGATGTGTGCAAAGATCTGTATAATTAATTAATTAATTTATTGCTAAATGCAAAGACCTATATTTTTAAATGCAATTCTGCGAGATATTGGCTACTTCTAACCAATTTTGAAACCTTATTACATTTTAAACTTAAACTATTTGTAACCACATACAGGCTGATTTAGAACACATCTGACCTGTTTTGACCATTCTCAAGTTAACTTGACCAACTTTTGTTGCATTGCATTGCATTGTTGAAAGGACAAACAGGAAAAACCTAGCATAAAAACCTAGCATCAGCATTCTAAAATCGGGGGTGTCTAGCAGTTGGTGGCAATGAACCTTTTTGCCGGGCAAAAAGGTTCCCTCTGTCATTACAATATCCAACGTTATCATACAAAATGGATAAAAAAAACAGAACCACCACAGAAGAAAAAGACAAAAAAAGGTTACAAGGAACCACCTATAGATGTAAGCTGCACGTCATACACCTTAAATATTCAAAACAAAAGGCAAAGCAGCCGTAAACCAAAGCAGCTCCACCATATCCTATGCATTCTCAAGAATTGTCAGGTGCCACAATTGCAGATTAATTTACATCTGCAGAAAAATTAGTAAGCTTGTTAACAACTGCAGCAAAATTAGTGAGCTTGCTAACTTTGGGTTTCATTATGTCAAAACTGGTACTGATCACACGCACCCCCCACTCTATAAAACAAAAAAAATCTAAAATTTCAAAGACTTAAGATTTCCAAAACCAAGATAACAAGAAAATTAAGTAATGACATATTATGTAGATAGCTTTTGACAAATCGAAGATAAAACTGGAAAACAGAGGTTTCATTGATAAAATCTTCCTAACAAGGGAACATTGAAGACCTTGGAACAAGGAAATATTAAATCTAGGAATTAGTTCTAGAAAAATAGCAGTAGCATTATGGTGGTGGTACAAGATTTCAATCAGAAAAATCTTTAAATATCAATGAATATCGTTTTTGGTATCTTATTAAAGATTTTTCCTTACACTACAAAAAAAATTTTCAGCAGCTTGCACCTCTATCTAAAATAAAGGAGAAATTAGCGGGGAAATGTTTTTTTTTTTTTTTTTTGATAGGTATCAGGTTGGCTAATAAGAACTTAAAGAGGGGAAATGTTGTAGCAGTGGAGGTGGAAGGCAGCATGAATTGTGAGGATACAGTAGAAAGTGGTTTTGAAGTGAATTTTATGCCATGGTAGTAAAGTTTTGGAGGTTTGTTACGCATGCCAGTGGAGTGGATAGCCAATGTACATTCCAACAAGAGGGAATTCAAACTGTGCTAATGCTTTTCAATCTAAGTTCGAGGGAAAATAAACACAGTGAACATTCTTTTAACGCTTTCTGCAACATATTACACATTTCACTGCAGAGAACAACCTTGGGAAAACACTCATTAGCAAATTTATACTTTCACATAAACTGACAAAGTCATAGGAAAAAAAAAAAAACCCAGGGACTTCAGTTCTGATGCAATTGGAGCTCAAATACAGAAAATAATCAGTTTAGATACTACCCTGAGAAAGGAAAATTGTAGTTTGCAACATCTTAATTTTTGAAGTATAAGCAGAATAATCTTCCAAAGCTCTGCAGTTTAGTAATTTTAAAAACCATTGGCCCAGGTAATTTTCCCTAGAAGTTGAAGTTTTTGGATGAAAGTTGGCAGAAGTGTAAGAATGATTTTGCAGTTCATTGGATTTTTTTGGGGGTAAAAAAGACATTGTCTCTTGGCCAAAAAATTTGTCAAGATTCTAGCCTATTGCTATGGAAAATTTGGAAATATTAACAACCTTACAAATTGAGAAAAGCTCAACTTTCAGAGATAAGAAGGCACAAAAGTTGCTCCCTAGATCCCTGTAAACGGAAAATACTTGTATAAATATGTAATTGGGGGGAAGTTGGCTCACATAATACCAAGAACAAAGACAAGCTAGGATTAACGAATTACATCCAACATCAATGAAAGCTTTTGTTTTGTTTTGTTTTGTTTTTTTTTTTTTTGAGAAGCAACCTCAATGAAACCAAGATATGGATTTGATGCACTCCATTAAAACCTAAAATTTGACAATTAAAGACTTTATCTGCACTAAGTCAAGCCATTCATGTACTTCGAATTATAGACGCTATAGCTTATGTTTTACAGAATAAGATTTAAGCGCTAAAAATAGTTTTTAATAAAAACCATAATCCAAAAAGGAAGATAATCCCAAGAACTTTTATATAATAAGTTTTTAATTGAACCAAAAAGGAACATAATCCAAAGTAAGTTTACCAAACAGATTTCCATATTTATCCTCATGTTGAAAAATTCTTTCCTTCTTTTTTTCTTCATTTTGCTCTTCTTTTTTTATTGAATTTTTCCCTATAGATTGATAACTTGCTTGAACTAAAAAGACAACAAAAACAACAAAACCTAGCTATGGATCTTCAATGAACTAATTGAGATCAAATGCATATATTTTTTCCACTATTTTCTCCTATTCAAATCATGCTCGGACTACCAAGAGCCTTGTAGCTCAACTGACACCTCCTGATGTTTCTAATTGAGACTTCTAAAGTTCAAATCCCTCCTTCCTCATTGTGACTATCGAATATATATATATATATATATATATCATGCTTGGACTAAAACTGTTACCTAATTCCTTCATGTCAAGAGGACTGGGTAATTCACATTCAAACTCAACATTTTGCAAGAAACCTATCATAAGTGAGAGCATAGGCACATTAATTGGGGAGGCAATGCACCTAGTGGCCTGTCCGGCCAGGTCAGCATATCCCAAAGTTCTTTGGGCTTGGACCAAAACCTTAAGCCCATGGGGCTCAATCAGGCTCAAGTATACTCATGAATGGACTGATTTGGCCCATTGTTCATTTAAATATTTATTTTCTTAAATATTAAGGATATAATAAAAGTCAGATCCTAAAAGTCATAGTTATCTCAAGTGGCTATTTTTTCTTTACGCCAAGTGATTACTCTCTCATTGCTCTAAGTGGTAACTACCAATTCAAGACTTGGATAAATTACATAACTTCCCCATTATTGTGGGTGGTTTCAAATTAAAAACAACTTGCCAAAAAAAAAAAAACTACGGTGCATGGAAAAAATCCCTCATTAAGTCTCTATTAACTAAAAGTTACAGAAACTGACGTAATTTATGACCAAAACCTCTAAACAGAAAAAAGTTCTTCCGTGTTAAATTATCTAAACTCAAAAGACCCATCCTTGTTAACCATGAGAGATTTGGTATACTATATGCGAATTTTGAAATTATATAATAAGTAGTCATTTAATCATTATCATCAAATTATTCACAATAAAATTATATATTATAAATCAAAGTTGTGTCCTAATGATGTGGTTGCACTAGATGGCCTCTTCTTTTTTTTTTATTAGTTTTTTTAACCCTTATGTCATGCGATACTATATGTATTTTTAAAAAATTAACATAGTTGCTCTAAGAGAAACTCTATTACCAAATTTTTGAAAAGTTTTGAAAATTCTAATCCAATCATAGTTCTACTATCAACAGTTTCTTGAATTTTAGAAAAAGCTTCATTATTTATTTTCTATATTTTAATAATCTACAATAATTGCTTGTTTTAACAATAAAAGTTGGGCCATACTTATCCAGTTATCCCAAAAAAACAAAAAATAAAGTTGGCTCATACATATCATGCTAGTACTATGAAATAAAATGTAAGTATACAATTTCAAAGACAATAGATTGTACCAATTAAGTGAACTAAAATTCACTTAAAAGTAGTTTCATTATGCATTTTAAATTAAATTATAAGGCTATGTTTGGTAACTATTTTTTCCCATTATTTTCTGTTTTCAAAAACAATTTTCTATTTTTGAGACTAAAAAACTTGTTTGGCGGGCAAAAAACAAAAACTATTCTCAAAACTCAATTTGTAAAAGAAACTGAAAACATGCAAAAGGCTGTTTTCAGTTTCTAATTTTCAAAAGTCAATAAAAACACGTATTTAATTTAATGAATTTGTCCCATTTAATAAGTTAGCATTAACGTTCAAATCCTAGTAACAATATATTTTAGTATTTTCTATTGTTTCTTCAAAAAACTATCTTTTTATTTTCAATTAACTAAATATGTTTTTGATTTCAAAAATACAAGAAAATTGTTTTTTCTTTATATTCCCAAAAACGAGTTTTTGAAAATAGAAAACAAAAAATATTACCAAACATAACCTAATATATTTTAATTTTTGGTTTTTGATAAAAACTTACATTATATGCATTTGTCATGTAGCTTAATGTAATTTTTGTTATTTCATTTTTACTATCTATTTTTCCATTCAATTTTAAGTATATTGTTGATTTTTTTTTTTTAATTGACATGATTCTTGATTAAGTTCTACTAGGATAATACAAGTGTCTCTATAAATTATACAGAGCCTAATGTGTGGTTTGAAGCTACGACCTTGAATAATCAAGGAAATACTACTCTTTTTGTGCTGAAAAGAGCCACAAAATCTACAAATTAGAAGTACAAATGCATTTGTAAAGTTAGGCTGGGCTGGATCCAGCACATCTCACTGTCACAAAAGCTGTGTGTTGAGAAAAGCAAGGACCTTGAGCTGGGCCGGCTCATGGCAGCAATTTAAGTGTTACCACATGGTGCTGGCTAAGCATGAATTTGGTGACCTAGCCTAGCCCATGGGCTCCCTTAACTGTGATTAAAGTGTTACCTCAATCCCATATATGTATCATGAGCAGAGCATAGTTAATATTATGCTGGGAAAAAATATACAGCACAAAATATGTACATGTTTCATTTGATTCAAAATTTTAAAAATTGTTTTAAAAATTTGCATACAAAGGGAAATGAAAGAAAAACATAAATAGGCATACATAGTGGAATGCTACAGATTTTAACGACAAAAAAAAGCTACATATTAATGATTTCTTTTACCATATTCCAATGTAATAGTATAGGTACGGTATCTTAGCATAATCTCATAAGATATACCCATTCAAAATAATAATTTCATAAGATAGTTATCAAAAATTAATTAAATAAGCATTTAATATATCCACTATATATCTTTTCACTTTTTGGTAATGTTTTCAAGCAAAACAACGAACCCTTTTTTAAAGATACAATAGGATTTGACATAGGAACAAGATATCAATGAGTGTAATATATTATATAGTACATATTTTACTAAAGGGCAGAGCCTAAATTAACGTTTATCTCAATAAAATATCAACTATAAACATTGCCACACCCCCCTCCCACAAAAAAAGAAGACACAAAAAGGAAGAAGGAAAAAATTTCAGCTCCAGGGCATCTGTTTTCTGGCTAAATGCTCATAAATACCATGGAATCTTTATACAAGTATTAAAATCATATCTTAGAACAGTAAAGAATAAAAAAAATTCAAGCAAACAATTCATCTTTTAATAGTATTTACAAATAACAAGAAGCATAATAAATTCATTCAAAAATTCATCATAGTAGAACTTAAAGACAAGTAATGGAAAGTAAAATACTAAATTTTACGTCAATTAAATGCACATCAAGAACAAATCAATTCGTGTAAAATATGGGCAAAATTGAGAAACAAACTACGAGTAAAAAACAAGAAAATTAAAATGATGACATGAATCAGCTCTCTCTCTCTCTCTCTCTCATGAGTATTAGAAAAGTAACTAGAAAAGAAACTGAGAAGTAAACCTAAAGTTTCTGATGTGCTTTCCAAGCATCTCTGGGACACTTGGTCTACAAACATCCTGGAAACCTATGCATAGCTTGAAAGCGATTTGTTAATTTACTAATCCAGTAGATCTTTTTGCCTATTCTGACAAGTTTGGTCATTTTCTATGACAATTGGCAAGTCACCATGCTATTCCAATTGTTTCAGACTCAAAAAAGAAGCTTTATTAATTCAGCTCCAACCAAACAACTGGCATACAAGGTCTTCACACAATAATAGCATGTTTATACTTTATACCACCATGCAATGTCTATTCATGTTTTAAATGATATCCCATAATGGACTGGTGGACACTGACTGAACCATCAAGTTTTAAGGGTGAAAAGATATAATAGAACTTGAATGGCAATATTATCATAAGTCATGCAAATTGAGGAAATCAATGATGGTCAATAACTAAGAAAAGTAAGAATAATGTTTCCTACCTCTACTGGAACATCTTAAGTTCAAGATTAATGATCTGCATCAGAGCCAGATGCAGAGGAACTATCAGTGTCAGAATCTGCATGCAAAATATCAGAGCAAATTAATTAATCTATAGATGGGCTTAGATGGCACTATAATCAAAATCAAACGTGGCCATATGATGATATGTGGTAACAGCCGACATTGAACTAATTAGTATTTACCACTTGAAGATGATCCAGAGCCACTGCTTGAACCGCTGGAACTACTTGATCCACTCACATTATCACCTTGCCTTTCTTCTTGAACAGGGGTGAATTCCGTAACATTGTTTTCAACTGGTTACAATCCAGCAGGTTTTGAATGATATCAGCACATGAAAATTAGATTTTCCTCGAAACCCAATGGTAAATTCAAACAAAAGAATCACCAATCTTTGTGATTTTGAGAATTTTACCTGTTTCAGTTTCTTTTGTTGCCTCTGCAATGGCTGGTGCCAGATTCTGCAAAGATAATAGCACGAATTTGCATTAGCCAACAACACTTTCATGTAGTAAAGAAAGTAAGAGAGAGAAATAATAAGCAATTCATGGTCTCACTGTCTCTGGCATAGCATGATCAGTTTCTCCCTCTGGCTCTGGCTCTGGCTCTGGCTCTGGCTCTGGCTCTGGTTCTGGCTCTGGCTCTAGCTCTGGTTCTGGTTCTGGCTCTGGCTCTGGCTCTGTTTTTCTCTTATTCTTGCTCAAACTCTTTTTGTAGTTGGTCACAAATCTATCTAGTTCCCAAAGTGTTTCGGGATCAACACTGGCTATGTCCACTTCAATCTCATCATCTTGTTGAAAAAGTGCCGAATGCCTCTTCTTGATAATCTGGACAATGTTATCTAGTTTCTCTGAAGGCAAACTCTGAAGGCTTGAGCTGAGCCTCTGCTTCTCCTCATAAGTCATATCCCTTTTGTCAGGATCCTTAGCTTTAGGTTTCTTTGGAATTGAGGTTCTACCCAACTGACCATAACCAGGAGGTTTTGACTTGGGCTCCTCAGTCATTGTCCGAGATTCCGACCTTTCCAAAGTCCTCATCTCCACAGGAGGAGGAGGAGGAGGAGGAGGAGAAGGCAGAAGCGCAGGTGGAGCCGGAGCCGGAGCCGGAGCCGGAGCATGTGCTCGAGGCAGCATTGGTGTTTTTCTAGAAGTGGGTGTTGGCAAAGCTGCATCACGACGCATTTCAGCTCGATTGAGCATTGGAGTCTTTCTTGAAGTGGGTGTTGGTAAACCTGCATTGCGAGTGGTTTCAACTCTCCTAGTGTGATTAATCTCGGCCTCTATCGGCTTCCATTGATCTTCGTATATCTTGGACAACTGCTCAGCCATGATGTGAACATCCTGCCCTTTCGGGTTATACAACATGGCATTACTAAACGTGAGTCTCACATCCTCTGCAAACTCTCTAGGCGATTTATACCAATTCTTATCAAGCCTAGTCTTCACTGTTCCCAAATCCATTGGATGCTTTACAATGGTATGGTAATCATGAAGCCCCAAACCCTTCACATCCACTGGCTTATTAAACACCCAACCAAACTTATGCTTCATCAATTTCGTTAGCAAATCACTACAGGTCTTAAACACAGGACTCAAATGCCAATCCAATTCAACAACATTGGACTTCAACTTCTTCATCTTCTTCTTTACATTATTGGGATTCGGTGCGTTAGGAACGGTCCTTCGCTGCTCCTGCTCCTTAGCTAGAAGCTTCTTGATAAAGCCTCTAACTTGTTCTAGCTCAGTGACTAGCTTCCTCTTAAGCTCTCTAACCTCACTCTTCCTTATCGAATTCAAGGGAATCCGGCGGAAGACATTCCCAATGTGGCTGGACGAGTCGTCGTCGGAAGCATCACGAGGCGGGGAAGCGGAGTAGTTGTTATCGTCGGTTAGGGTTAGGGTTTTGGGTTTGGGTTTGGTTTTGGTTTTGGGGACATTGTGGGAATTCTTGGGCTTCTTAGGGGCTTTTCGGGAATAGACCTTGTTGCCATCTTCCCAACGACGCTTCTTGTCTCTGGCTTCGTCACCGCCTAATGCACCTGAAGCCATACATACATACCCTAATTAATTCCGAACCAAACAAAGCAGCAGCTTTAGGGTTTCGGAAATAATAGGAGGAGGAGATCCTTTAAAATCCCCAGGATTTAGGGGAATTGGTGGTTAAAGAAGAAAAGTTTTATTTTATTTATTAGGGTTTTTGAGTAGAAAAGAAGAGTGAAAAATGGAAAGGAAAATAAAGAGAAAGAGGGTTTGAAATTACTTGAAGAGAGGAAGGAAGGCTCTCTCTCTCTCTCTCTCTCTCTCTCTCTCTCAATCTCACTCTCACACTTTCTTGCTTCGCTCGCTCGCTCTGCGACTGTGACTGAAGAATAGTTTACTCTATTCTGCTCTGAGGGACTGACTGAGGTTGAAAGCACACGCGCTGCTGGGGCGACGGTCCGGAGCGATACATGACAACATTGGTCAATGCCACGTCAGACCGACTCTCCTGTTTCTGCCTTTCTCAGGTTAACATTAACATTAACATTAACATGTTAATGTTATGTTTACATTAGGGCGCTGGCCGTCACCCGATACCACCGACCTCTTTCTCTCTCTCTCTCTTCTCATATATTTTTTTATTTTTTTTTATTTTTTTTATTTTTTATTTTTAATTTACAAAGTAAACATGTAAATAAAGTCACTAAAATCTCTAAATTTATTTTTATTTTTAAGTACTTACTCTATCAGTCTATCAGTCATTCATTTTTTTTTTTTTTTGTATTTTCTCAAAATTACGGATTTTTTATTTTATTTTTTTATATATATATTTTAAGTAGAATCCTTGTGATTCATTTCCCTTTATATATATATATATATATATTTTCGAGTGAGCTATATTTTTGGTTCTTTCTGTTTTTTCTTTACCATCTTTCTTTTTTCTATAATTCATATCATTAGATCGTGTATGGATCTTAATACCAAATATTATTAGATATATTAAGAACCTTAAATCTCACTCAAAGTTGTTTTTATTAGATGAATGTTCTTTTCATGTAAAAATTACTTTGCCAAGGCTATTCTAACTAAGAAAAGAGGAAGAGTTTAGTTTTTATTTCATTACTATCCTGTGCCTTACATGAATGCGTGGCCAAAATGGCAAAATAATGCATTTTTGTAACTCATTTTGCCAACCAAGTTAATTTGAAAGTTATTGGAGGATATATAACCTCATTTGAAACTCGACTTTTCAAAAGTTGAGTTCTCTTCAAATTTATCTCTTCTACTCTCCTCTTATTTCTTGCCTCTCTCATATTTGTAGCGAAAGGAGTCTATCACTAGAAAACCATTCGTCTCTCTCACTAGTGTGGACCCAATGGAGAGTCGCCACCTAGTTTTACAATGGCGTAGGAACCATATATATAGTGTCTTCTCGAGGAAGGACTTTTTTTTTATCTTACTACCAGAGATATGGGTTCAGAGTTAAGATACGGTCTTGGGAATGTATTAGGCACCCAAAATCGTCTAACCCTAGTGTTGGCTTCCTCTCATTGTGTATTATGTCTTAATCATATTAAAGGCACACTCAATATTGTTATTCTAACTCACACACACACACACACCAGCATTCATCTAACAATCAACATGGTATCAATCATCCCAAAAAGACCTAATCATTCATCTATCATGGCAATCAACCAAAGCCTAACATTCATCTAGTATGGCATATCCCAACCCAAGCATACATGTCATATCAACCTAGCATTCATCTAGCATGGCATCTCATGTCAAACTAATATTCATCTAATCATGCATATCATCACATCACAAACCATAGCATACATATAATCATGACATCTCCTAACATATTGCATCATCCAAGGTAGCAACAAAACAGGGCATAAAGATAGGCATGGCAAACTAACATAGATCATCACATGTATTCCAAACTTTTAGACATGAAATCATACATCAAACAAACACATTACATCATTAAAATGCATGTTCATACCAATGCATGACTTACCTCACTTACCTTGCAGTAACTCAGCACCTATGACATTATGCATGAACATGTGTATGCGTGTTTATAGCATTGAAGTAAGAAAAACACAAAATAAACCCTAATTCTAACATGTGAAAGGCAAACAAGCAATTAAACATGTGAAACAGAAGCTTAAAATCATAAATACATGAAAAAGGATCCAAAACAGAAGCATTACATGTGAAAACAGAAGCAAAGTCAGAAGAATTAGGGTTAGGGTTTCTGGGCAGGATCATGCGCACACATGAACAAGCCTGCGTGCGCAAGCAGAATTATACACATGTGGGTTTCAGCCTAGAAACCCTAGCAACACAGTAGAACTTTAAAACACTAAATCTAATATCCTAACATGCTTTTAAGATAT
>NW_027069474.1:0-46003 GCF_002906115.3 Quercus suber
TTTTTAACTTCATTGTTCTCAGTTTCAACATTATTAGAGGAAGAACAAAAATAGTAGTACTAGTAGAAGTAATACTAGAAGAGAGAAATCATACCTAAACCGGTTTGATCTAAAGCAGATTTCTAAAGACTAAGCATCTCATCGAGTTTAGCACTTGAAGCCCTTTCCAACTGAGCTTTGACTTGAAACGGTTCTGCCTCAAGCTTTTAGGTCTTCTTAGCTAAGAAATTATTCTCAAATCTTAATGCTCCAATAGTCTGATTAGCTTCATCAAACTTTGTCGAGATTTCTTCTCACTTAAGCTTCACATCACTAAGCTTTTTGGTGACCAACCTATACAACTTCTCATGTTTTTCTAAGATTTTGTATAACTTTGCATAGGCTGTGTGGATGTCATCTTGTTCACCTATCTTTTCATACTTAGACTCCACTAATTCCTCTTCTTCATCCACATCTTCAACAATCCCCTTAGTAGGATTGACAGTAGCAGTGAAGGCATTTAGGTTCCGTCACCCTCATTGTCAGAATCATCCTCAGGCTCGGTGTTGCTCAAGGTAGCAAAAAGTGCCTTGTTTTTCCAATGGTCTTGAGATAAATAGGGCACTCTTGTTTCTTGTGACCAAAGAATTGACACCCAAAGCACTTTGGTCATGAGGGAATAGTGTACTAACCACCATCCCTAGCATCCTTCTTCCCTTTGTCTTGACTGTTAAGTTCTAAAGACTTAGAAACTTATGTATTTAGAATTCTAATATGTAATGTTGGCAAGCCATGATCAAAACAGTTGTTAGTCTTGTTTAGACTTGCTCAAAGTGTATGCATTGTATGTAAAGTTGGAACCGAGTGGCTGCAGAAGTATTAGTGACTTTTGGCTTGGCTGGATCGATTGAAGTTTTTACTCGATCGATTGAATATCGGGCAGAATGTTTTTTTCTGTAGAATTCTAACTCAGTCCTAGCTCCTTATAATGTTAAGGTTTTATGTTTTGCCCTAGGTATATAAGGCAAACCCTAGCCATGTTTTAGAGGTTGCTCATATTGCTGTTTGTGTGAATCTCTTGTGAGATTTGAGAGGTGCTTGCCTTCACACAAGTTTAGGATTATCAAGAATGAGATTTCTTCAAGAACTTGATGATCATTCAGTTGCTGACATAAGAGCTTAAAGATACACAAGTGAGTGTGCTTGTACTTGCTGGAGAATCCAAGAAAGAAGGAGTCCGTGGTCTCGGAGCTTGCACGTGGTCGTGTCAGTAAGTTTTCTACTGGTGGGTAGCAATAGGACGTTAGTAGTCTAAGTCGCTATTGTAAAATTTCGATTCTTTTATAGTGGATTTAGGTTTACCTTGAAGATAGTTAGGTTAAATCCTTCCTAATTTTTTTATCGGTTTGGTTTTCCTGGGTCATCATATCATTGTGTTATTTATTTTTCTACAGCTATGCATGATATTATTGTTTGATTTTGATAACCTAGATCTAAAATTTGGACTAAATAATAACTTGCCTTATTAACTAGGTTAATCTAATTGTGTTTTAAGGGGTCTAAAAACAAACATTGGCTTTTGAACTGAGAGGAACTAGATTGCCTACGGTCCTTGTCGAAGCCCTTCCCATTGGCATTCTTCATGAACTTCTTGAATTGCCTGGTAATGTAGGACTTCATCTTAAAATCTTCATTGTCTGAAGACTCATCCACGTCACTACTCTTGGCCTTCAATGCCATGCTCTTACTCTTGCTCAATTTTTCGATTCTAGACAAACCTAACTCATAGGTCTGCAGATTGCCAACTAGCTCTGTCAATGGAATTTTGTCAATATCCTTCGACTCCTCAATTGCGATGATCTTGGCATGGAATCTCTTGGGTAGAGATCTGAGCACCTTTCTTGCAATCTTGGGTTCAGGAATGATTTCCCCAAGATTAAAGGCTAAGTTTACTATGTTCTTGAGCTTGGCATAGAACTCATCAAACGACTCATCCTCCTTTATCTTGACCTCTTCGAAGCTTGCAGTGAGCCTTTGAAGCTTCGTATCCTTGACAGCCTTAGTTCCTTCATAGGTTTTCTGGATAATGGTCCATGCTTCCTTAGAAGTTTTAGTAGAGGATATTTCTTGAATTCCTTATTTGTGACTGTACTAAATAAAGCATTCAATGCCTTGCTATCGAAGTTTATTGCTTTGATCTTAGCATCATCCTAATCGGCCGGCGCTTCCATTGGTTTAGTCTAACCAATCTCTATAGCTTGCCACACCTTCTCATCTAGAGACTGCAAGAAAACTCTCATGCATACTTTTCAGTATGCATAGTTAGTGCCATCAAATAAAGGAGGTATAATAAGAAACTGTCCTCTATCCATGACAAACTAGGGTCAATGGATCACACAGCAAAGATTAATCCTAATCAGAATGTGCCTGCTCTGATACCACTTGATAGGCCAAGAATGTATTGATCCCTTGTGATAAATTAATTGATTAATTAGCCAAGTTTACTAATTAATCAAATTAACATACAAAATGAGCACAAACAAATCACCAATTAAACTAAATGCAGTAGAAATTAAATTTGACATGGGTGATTTGTTTTTGAATGGAGAAAACCTATACAGCAAAAACCGGGTGATTTTAAGGTCACTACTCTCGAGAATCCACTATTATCAAAACAAGCGGTTACAAGTAAAGGAATTCTAGTACCTTATACCAACCTACGGTTGAACCCTTACCCCAATACCCAATTGGACTTATTCTGTAATGACAATCTTTCCTTTTCAAGGCACAGCTCTTGAATGTTCAATTTAGTGTGTAAAACACCTTGAACGTTTAAACCCCAAAATACAAATTACTAATTCAAGCTTATTATCAAAAATTTATGTGCATAATATGAAAATAAGCTAAAACAGAATTGATAAAAAAATCTAAACCAAATAAAATCACAACCATAGCAGAAATTAAATGGCAAAGATTAAGGGAAGAGAGATGTAAACACAAAGACAACACAGCGACGTGTTATCGAAGACGAAACCGAAGTCCTCAGCGTAAAACCTCTCTGCCGCCCTCCAAGCGGTCAATAATCCACTAGAGAATGAAGTTGGGATACATGACTAGTAAAAGACCCTCCAAGTCTAATCTACCCAGTGTACTTAAGCCCTCCAAGTTTCTTGCTCCAACAAGGTTACGTCGAACATTTGTCTTCTCTAACTTACTGGATTTCGCTATAGGCCATAGCATCAACCAATATCAATTGGTCCCTTCCTAACTGCTTCCCAAGCACCAAATAACCTTCTCACAAATGTGAGTATGGTGAGATAAGGATTTGGCTAATGTACCTCTCAAGGATATTACAATGGAGAGGGTAAGAGTAGAGGAATTTGGAGAATCAAATAATAAAGATTGTGGATGAGTCGATTTCGTTTTTCTTTAGGGTTTCTCTCTCAAAATTCCCTCTAGAAACTCTACAGTATGTGGGTATAAGGGGTATTTATACTGGGGTGTGTTTGGAATGCGAAAGGTCAGTTTTTCCCAAATAGAGTGGTCTGGTGACTTGGCATCGTGACTTGACTGAGTCGCGAGTCTAAGTCGCGAGCTAACAGAATGGTCAGACTGGAAGTTTTGTCCTGTAGTGCTCTAGCTGGCATGACTCTTCAACTCCTTTGCATGCTTCACATGTGTGCCTCCTTTGGCGACTTACCAGCCGCGAGCCAGTCACGAGGCCTTGCTAAGTGCACACTTTTGAGCATTTCTTCACACTCTCTCACACACTACCCTTACATGATTCCCACCTAAATACAAGGTTTCTAAATGCTGAATTACAAGCAAATTGGCATAGAATAAAGCCAACAAAATGGTTGATTAAATTCAACCTTACAGCTCTCGGTACATGTCTAAACAATTACGCGGATCCTAGTATGCAACTTAATCAGCAACTTGAGAAGGATGTTGGCTGCATAGTTCTTCAGTTCATCACACGATGAAGATCAAGAAGCTCTTTGGTCACAAAATCCTATGGTGTACAAACACAGTAGCTTCTTCAAGAGAAAGATGAACTAGGGCAAATTCTGTCTTTGATCACAATTTGCATTAACAAAACTTTGCTCTATACCCACGCAACTGTGCAACCTTTGACGGCCCTTAAAATAATCTTTATATATGTTTAGGGTTGTGAGAAAAAAAAAAGCCTAAACATATACTCACGGATTGGAGTGAAATCAGATCTGAAAAACTGAATTTCATAAACCTCGATAGATACCCTATCTATCGAGCAGCTGTTGAGCCTTGGGTTGAAACAACTCTTTAGCCTTTATAGATACTAGCTGTCAAGCTTTAATGAACAACACTTCTTTACTTGTTTCTTGGAAAAACTTGCTTAGCTGTAACACTTGAACTTGAAACCTTGTTCCTTGAAGCATTAAACACATCCTAGATCTACCCAATTACAAGTAATGTGCGTTTTGTGAAAGAATTAGTCAATTACATTAAATATTGACATATGTTCCTAACATGATACACATATGTCCTAACAAGATCCAATAAGATCATAAGTAATTCAAAGGACAAAGAGCTACAGGCTAAAATTAATACAAAATTTTCTGAGAAACACTTCTTCTTGTTTTTGTAGGAAATTTAAAAACACAAGTCAAGCATCATAGGGACTTCAGGTCCACCTGCGCAGAGATCTCCTTGACCCACCTCTAGAGGAGCCACTTTCAATGTTTCCTTCTTGACTTGCATAAAACTGAGATTCCTGCTATTGATTCTGAAGCTCAAGATTTCTAATCCGTTTCTCCAAAGATCTTGTGGTGGCATCAACCAATGCCATGTGACTCACCTGAAAAATCAACAAAGACAAGTGTTAAACCCATCATCAAGATAGCCAAAGAAAATCTCATGCCCAACAAAAATTTTCAATGACCAAAATTTCATGCCACCACAAATTTTTTTCCATGCCCATACCCACAAATCAAAATTTTTCCATACCCATACCCACAAATTTTTTCCATACCCGTACCCACAAAATTTTGCCATGCTCATGAAGTAAGACTTACACATGCCAACAAAGTTTCCACACTCATCATGATTTTGTTCAACCAAGCCTACATAACGAATTTTTCACAACTTCAATGCCCCAAATTTCAAGCCAAAGTTCATTCAACAACATCACATATCACCAACATTGCCAAAATTCATGACTCACCAACATTGTTCAAGTTACACCATGACCAAAAAATATAACAATTCAAAAATGCTCCAAAGCCAAGATTACAACATGATCAATCCTACAATGTCCCAAATTTCAACAAGAGCACACAACAACACAATGACAATGTCCCAAACATCAAACTCTCAATTCCAAAATTCAAATTTTCAATCCCAAGTTTCAAACTCTAAATTCCAAGTTTCAATTTCAAATTTCCAAATTTCAAATTTCAAAGATGAAATCTTTTCCAAGAACTACAAAGATCAATTAAAGTTTTCTTGCTAAAAAAAAATAAAAATTCAAATCAAGAAGGAACAACTGAAGATCACACATCTCAAAAACAGTGGGCCAATAAAGCACTCATCATTTAAAGTCTAATCCCAAATTTTGACTTATTGCAGGCAACAATTCAAATCAAAGTAGAGAAACCCTTTGATCGACATTTCAATAGTTCCGATCAAAGTAAAGAAGCCTTTTGATCAACATCTCAACAGTTCAGATCAAAGTAGAAAAGCCCTTTAGATCAAAGTAGAGAAGCCATTTGATCGATATTTCAACAGTTCAAATTAAAATAGAGAAGCCCTTTGATCGACATTTCAACAGCTCATATCGAAATAGAGAAGCCCTTTGATCGACATTTCAACAACTCAGATCAAAGTAGAGAAGCCCTTGATCAACCTTTCATTAAGATCGAGGTAGAGAAGGCCCTTGGTCGCCACAGCTCCGGTTTCGAGGTAGAGAAGCCGCTTGGTTACCTTTCTTTAAGATTGTGGTAGAGAATCCCCTTGGTCTTCACAGCTTTAGATCCGAGGTAAAGAAGCCCCTTGGTTACCTTTCTTCAAGATTAAGGTAGAGAAGACCCTGGGTCGTCACAGTTCTGGTTCTAAGGTAGAGAAGCCCCTTGGTTTTCTTTCTTCAAGATCGAGGTAGAGAAGCCTCTTGGTCGTCGTAACTCCGGTTTCGAGGTAGAGAAGCCCTTTGGTTGCCTTTCTTCAAGATCAAGGTAGAGAAGCCCCTTGGTTGCCTTTCTTCAAGATCGAGGTAGAAAAGCCCCTTGGTCATCGTAGCTCCAGTTCAAAGGTAGAGAAGCCCCTTGGTTACCTTTCTTCAAGATCAAGGTAGAGAAGTCCCTTGGTCGTCACAACTCCAGTTCCGAGGTAAACAAGTCCCTTGGTTATCTTTCATTAAGATCTAAGGTAGAGAAGCCCCTTGATTGACCCTCCACATTCAGATTGAGATAGAGAAGCCTCTTAGTCACATCAATTATCAAGAATCATTTTAGAGTTCGTCAACTATCAAGTAGGTCAAGTATTCACAATTCTTATTCTGTCAAACAACAAGGCACTAGTTTCATGTTACAAGATTTTAGGTTTGAGGGCAGGTAATCTTTGAAAAATTCAACCTCAATTATATCATGGCCGCTAAAATCAGTGTCTTTGTTTTGCATTCACATCCGCTTTGCAAGCTCTGTCAATGAGGGGCATTTTGTAGACACTCGATTTTGCACCCATGATTTAATCAAGGAAGATGACTAGAATGACCAATTATGTACCCAAAATTTATGATTGCATTGTATGCATTAATTTGTTCATTGCATATCATAAAAATGATCTTGAGGTTCTAATGGTCATGATGGTATACTCGGTTTCCAAATCGGACCGTCGGATTGAAAGATATCACATGATCAAGTTTGCATGATTAGCATGCATTGTGTCTAGGTGGAATCAACCACACATGATTAATTTAAATTAATTCTGATTGCCTAGAAAATTAAATTAATTAAATAATTTTGTGATTGGTTGTTAGTGAGTGTCAAAAATAGGCTTACTTGCGTGGGAATAAAAGGGATAATTGGATAACAATAAAATTGTGGACAGTCAAGACTTTTAGAGTATTTATCTACAAGATAATTGTTATTGAAAAGACCTGAATTATCCAGAAAAGAGTTTAATTTTTGGAATATGGATTAAAAACACATCTAAGTGCAAGTCCCGACTCAAAAAATCTAAAAAAATGAGTCTAAAATGGACCAAAACTCAAACGAGGGACCGGCTCCCGAAAGCACCATTCGGTACTTTTGGAGTGCCAATTGGCACAAACTCAGGCCCCGACCCGAGGACACTTGGATTAGGTTAAAACACATCCTTCTCAATTTTTTAGAGATAAGGACACGTCTCAAGTTGTATTTTGATCATCTAGCTAAATTTTCGAACACCCTAGCCTTTATAAATAGAGGCTGGATCTCAGAATTCAGCACACTTTTTCACGCTCTCAAATTTGCCCTCTTTCTGACTCTCCTTTCTATTATTTTCCCTTTTATGTTAAAGACGTTTTGGAGGCTCTAGCCTTAAGAATTTCTTTTTTGTAAGCAAGGTATTTCATGTTTCAAAGATAATTGAATAAATTTCTTTAAACCCTAAAATATTCCCTTAAGAAGAAGAGTATGTCCATGCAAGAGGTGGTTCTTTCTTTACCCTTTTTTCTGTTTCTTTTATTTTGATGATGCATGAGTAACTCTTCTTTTAGTTTTAATTTCTAATACTTGTAACATGTATGGTCAATATTTTTTTTTTTTGGTTAAAATATGTTCTTGATGTTTTTATTGTCATGATCTATCTTTTTGAGTTTCAAAAATCTACTTATTATCACATCTTTTTCAAAACCAAAAACGGATTTGTATCTTCCTTAAATGCAAATCTAAATTTCTACCTAAACTAATTTGTATCTTCCTTAGATGCAAATATGAATTTTTACATAAAAACTAATTTGTATCTTCCTTAGAAGATCTAAATTTTTACATAAAAACTGATTTGTATTTTCCTTAGATGCAAATTTGAATTTTTTTTTTATTTAAAAACTAATCTATATCTTCTTTAGATGTAGATCTGAATATTTTAAACATAGCAGATTTTGAAATAAAAAAAGAAGGTCGTGAGTAATGATGTTCTGTTTATTTTGTTTTTTTGCAAATAGCGTAAGTTTATTTCATGAGTGTAGTTCTCTTCTAATTTTTTTTTTTTTTAATTTCACAAAAAACAGATCTGATTTTGTTTTTGTTTTTAAAACTCTCTACAAATTTAGATTTTTTTTTTTGGTTCATTTACAAAATGGATTCGATTTATTTTACATGCAAACCAAAAAACAATTTTTCACTTTTGTTCCAAAGCAGATCTGATATTTTTTAAAGCAAAAAGACCTTGTTTTACTTGATAAAAAAACAGATCTGATTTTCTTCACCAAAACTCATTTTTTTAACCTATACCAAAACAGATCTAAATTTTTTTATGAATCAAACGAATTTTTTTTATTCACAAAAACAAATTTGGAATTTTTTTTAAACAAAGAAGAGGATATATTCATAAATAGATTTATGTGGCTTAGTTTAGTTAAGAGTTCCATGTATGCAACACATCATCCATATCATTCAAAAAGGGGTACATTGTGTTAGTTTTTAGTTCCCTATAAATTAGATTGTTTAATCAAATTAATTAATCAAGTGAATACTTAAGTTTATTATTCAGATCTAGGTCAAATAAACATACGTCATATATGTAAAGCAACGAAAATATAAAAATCACAATGATATGATCACCCAAGAAAACCAAACCGGTAAAAAACTTGGAGAGGATTTAACCTAGCTATCCTCAAGGTAAAAAACAAATCCACTATAGAGAATTAAAGTTTACAATAAGACTTAGACCACTAACATCCGATTGCTACCACATGTAGAACTTACTGACACGACCACATGCAAGCTCCGAATCCACGAACTTCTTCTTTATTAGGCCTTTGCAACACAAGCACCCACACTTATGACTTTGAGACTTCACTCAAAGGTTTAGCAACACAAACTCTCCTGTTTGTGACTCCAAGACCACCCTTGAAAGTTTAGATCTTCAACTATTGTTGATCTTGATGCATCAACTTCAGATCTATCGGATCTTGAGATTCTTCAAGGAATAACATCGGTAGAAGATATGAGAGAGCTTTTGGGTACAAAACCCTAGATACAAAAAGAGGCACACTCTTCTCTCTCTAAAAAGCCTCACAAAAACATGCTTAAGGTTTACTTTATATACTTGAAGAAGTAGATCTAAAACCCTAATCCATAATAGACTTCAACTGCTGTTTGGCCAAAGATAAAATTCTTTAAACCCATGTTTCGATTGGTCGAGCCTGTCTTTCGATTGGTCGAACCAGGCAGTTTTTGAACTCTTCTTTTTGTAGCTTGTATAGTCTTGAATCTTTACTTGTATTACCTTGAGCATTGTCTAATAATACCTATAGACTCTAGAATCTATATCTAGACAAGTTTATGTTCATGGTGGTTAGAAATTTTGACCCCTTAAACCAACCAGATTAACCTAGTTAATTAGCCAAGTGATTAACTTAGTCAATTTATGCAATTCTAAGTTATCACAAACATACAATCATATCAAAAATATAAAGCAGTAGAATAATAAATAACTCAATGATATGATCACCTAGGAAACCACACGGTAAAAACCTGGGGAGGATTTGACCTAGCTATCTTTAAGGTAAACCTGAATCCACTATGCGAAAGAATCGAAGTTCATACAAAAGGACTTATAAGCTCCCTGTTTAACTTCCTAATGCTACCCATCAATAGAACTTACTGACACAACCATGTGCAAGCTTCGAATCCACGGACTCCTTCTTTCTTGGACTCTTCAATCCAGTACAAGCACCCACGCTTGTTATTCTTTAAGCTTTAATGGCAGCAACCATGTTGATCATCAAGATGTAGATAATATCTCTACCTTGAAAACCCTAAGTTTATGTGAAGGAAGGCTCCTCAATGATCTCACAAGAGATTCACACAAACCACAAATATGAGCAATAAAGACTTAGAGAGGTTTGGGTACAAAACCCTAAAAATAAAAGGAGGCACAAGAGGCACTTTAATTTTTCTCTCTAAAGCTCTCAAAAACGTTCTAGGGTTTCCCTTATATATAGGAGAGTTTTACTTAAACCCCAAGACGTTTAAATAGAGTTTGGGCTGAGTTGGAATTCTGCAGAAAAACGTTCTGGCTGACTTTCGATCGATCGAGCCAGACTGAAAGTAACTAATACCTCTGTAGCCACTCGATTCCAACTTTACATAAAAGACACAACTTTAAGCAAGCCTAAACAAGACTAAACAACCTGTTTTGATCATGGTTTGCCAATAATACACATTAGAGTTCTAAATACATAAAATACTAAATCTTTAGAACCTAACAAACTCCCCCTTTGGCAATCCGTGACAAAACACAAACTAAAAACTCAAAGTTTACAAAGTAAAAGCCCTTTACAAAAATAATGCTCATAACACAAATTCAATCCTAACTACTATCCATCAGTTGCAAGTGTAAACAGTAGCTCAATTGAATCAATCTGTATATTCCTAAAACACTCAAACAAAACGCATAAACGCATGTGTGACAGAAAAACAGTAAATTAACAAATAAATTCTTGACTTCACAAAACACAAAACAAAGACATATATCATGAATAACTCATAAATATAAATCAATGAGCAATGAATCAAGAAACATATATATCAAAAAAATTCTAACTCTCCCCCTAAGTTAGATACATCAAAAAGTTTTTATATTCTCCCCCTAAACAAAATAAATAGGTCATCTATGTCTCCCCCTTTTTGTCACGTATTGACAAAGACTACCTAATCAGAAGGTAGACAGAAAACGTACGCAACAGAGTAAGAGAAAATAGAGACAACTCCCCCTAAGAAGAGCAACAACTCCCCCTAAGAACCACAAAGGTTAAAAAAAATTTTCTCCCCCTATAAAAATAGGAAAAACAAAACAGGTTTTTGGAAAAATAGTTTTGGGGAAAAATAAGAAAGGTAGGAAAAACACACAACCCAAAGTTAAAAACTAAGGTGAGGATACACATGAAGAAAAATATTCTCTCTTTCAATAAATGCAAACTTGACACTATGTGACCCATAAACAGTTGCATGAATAGAGAAAAATATTTGCACATTGATTATCCATCATATCTCTTAAGAAGAAAATTTTCTACAGTTCACAAAAAAAAAAAAAAAAAACATATACTAGAAAGTACATAGCTCAAAAATTAATCAATCAATTTTTTATCAAGTTGAGTACCCAATGTAGCAAAGTGTATGCAGGTGTGAAAACAATGAGAGATATGACTGCAAAACTGCAAGATGGATACAAAAATCAATGCAATACATGTGAATCCTAAACACAAATGATGCATGAAAAAAATTTTGGTCAAAAACAAAGAAACTGAAAATTTTTCAATTTCGATCGATCAAGAATCGATCGAACATCAATCGAGTCAGGCAGACTCAAACCAAAAATTTTAATCGCAATTTTGATTGATCGAAAAACAGGTTCGATCGATCGAAAGTTTGGAAAAATCAGATTTTTGAAAAACAAAGCATTTTAATGCAGAAACTCCTCAAAACATATTGTTTTATAAAAAGATGCATTAGTATGAGATGAAAAGTTTGTCAAAAACACTTGAATTTAACCCAGATCTTCCAAAATCAAGATTTTCAATCAATTTGTTCTTAAACGCAAACATTATACACATTTTGCATTAAAATCAAGGAACTTTTAATCTTGAATGGCCACAACAAGATCACACACAATAAAATGTACCAAGTTTAGTAAAGAGTAACTTGTGTAGTGTGTGCAACTAGCAAAAGTTTGAGATACATGTGAGGTGATATGTGAATAGCAATCAATCACAAAGTCTACAAAATTCATCACATAGAATTTAAAAGAGACTATCACCTAAAGAGTTACATCATATAACTCTCACATCTCCTAGAACATAAGCTTGCAATCATCTAAGTTTCTTGAATTTTGCCTCATATTGTACACACCAATTTTAAGCATTAAGCATTTAAACTGAGGCTACACCTTATATTCTTTTTGTGCATGTGCTACACTTTCTCAAGCAAAAAATCTTATGATATGCACTAAGGTGTTCATGATTGGCTAGTGAACAGTGGTGAGATGATTATTTATGCATTTCTCAAAAGGATCAAGTCCGACAGTCAAATAACATGTAACTTCAAGATCAAGACAAAATGATTAAAAACCATAAATATCTTTCCCACACAACATGCACTACAAAGCTTCAACTAGTCAAGTGCAATAAATAAGCTCATCAAAACTAAACAAGGTACATAAACTTGTTATGTAAAAATAATATGGCCAATCCTTGATTATAAATCCAAGATGTGAAATACAAAACACAAAAATCCTTTTGGTTCTAAAAGAAAATTTATGACCAAACACAATAAGCACATATTATGCTAAATGAATAATGCAAATGCAATGCATGACAATGCTTAACTAAGCTATAGAGGGTACACAAACAAGAAATATTAATTTCTTAATTAACCCATGAGTACATGTACAAACTAGTACATACTCACACAAAATTAGAAATAGCTTAGCATAAACTATTCAAGTTTCTCCACAATGTCAAGCATGTTCTAAATTAAGAGAGAGATATCATAACTCATGTAATCCTCAAAACAAATAAAACAAGACTCAAAATAAAATATTTTTGTCTTTTTGAAAATTTTCAATGTTTTTGGATTTTTATTTTTAATAAAAAAACAACCAAAAAAAAAAACAACCAAAAACAAAAACAAGACATGTCCACAAACAATTGAAAGAATTAAAATAGGAACAAGTCAGCAACACTCACCTTGGAGAATCTTTTCTCACCCATTTAGCACGAGTCTTCGGCTTTGTAGGTGAAAATCCATGAGAAGCAGAGTGTATTTGAGGAATTACACCAATCTTCTGAGAGAGACTAAAATCCTGCAAATTCCTTTTACAAGCCAACAAGCTTAAATTTTTCAAAAGAATATGAAACAATTTATATGGACTTGTGGCAGGAGAAATATCATCACATATTCTAGATTGAAACAAATAATGCTTAATTTTCAATTTATAACAATTAGGATGAATGTGACCACAAACACCAAAAAAGTGGCAAATAAGAACAAATTTAGGAACATCAGTATTCCTAACAGCAAATCCAGTCTCAGATTTTGTTTTTTGCCTCAACAAAGAACAGTTTGGTCTAATATGACCAACAACACCACAAAGGTGACAGATAGGTACAAAAACAGATTTCTTATGCTCTCTAACAGTAGGTTTAGACTTAAGTTTAGAAACTTCAGCGTCTACATCAGATCTTTACCTTTGTCTAACCTAGTAAAATAAGCATTTTCTTTATTATTTCTCTTGAAAGGATGGATATAAACTTTCTCAGTTTTAGGCTTAAGAGAAACAGAAACACTTCTGTTATCAATAACATGCTTGGTACTAGTCAAATTTTCAAGTTTAGTTTGAGACTCAACTAACTCTTGTTCCAAGCTTTTCATCTTCTCATCTTGAGAGGAAATTTGATTTCTCAAAAAATCATTCTTTTTATTAGACTCATCTAATCTCACAATCAAATCCTCTTTTTCAAGATTAGCCAATTTTAACTCTTCCTTGAATTTCTTAGAAATTTTCAAAGATTTAGATAATTCCTTACGAAGAGTTTCAAAAGAATCAAAAAAATCAACAGAAACAATAGTGTCATTTTTATTCAAAGCATCACAAACATGAGCAGAAAGATACTTCAAATTATCCATGATAACAAGGGTTAAAGATCAGCTCTTAGATCTTCTACGACAAGAAGAGCTGCCCGCTCTAATACCACTTGTTAGAAATTTAGACCCCTTAAATCAACCAGATTAACCTAGTTAATTAGCCAAGTGATTAACTTAGTCAATTTATGCAATTCTAGGTTATCACAAACATACAATCATATCAAATATATAAAGCAGCGGAGTAATAAATAACTCAATGATATGATCACCTAGGAAATCACACGGTAAAAACCTGGGGAAGATTTGACCTAGCTATCTTTAAGGTAAACCTGAATCCACTATGTGAAAGAATCGAAGTTCATACAAAAGGACTTACAAGCTCCCCGCTTGACTTCCTAATGCTATCCACCAGTAGAACTTACTGACACGACCACGTGTAAGCTCCGAATCCACAGACTCCTTCTTTCTTGGACTCTTCAATCAAGTACAAGCACCCAGGCTTGTTATTCTTTAAGCTCCAATGGCAGTAACCTTGTTGATCATCAAGATGTAGATAATATCTCTACCTTAAAAACCCTAAGTTTATGTAAAGGAAAGCTCCTCAATAATCTCACAAGAGATTCACACAAACCGCAAATATGAACAACAAAGACTTAGAGAGGTTTGGGTACAAAACCCTAAAAATAAAAGGAGGCACAAGAGGCACTCTAATCTCTCTCTCTCTGAAGCTCTCAAAAACGTTTTAGGGTTTCCCTTATATATAGGAGAGTTTTACTTAAACCCCAAGACGTTTAAATAGAGTTTAGGCTGAGTTGGAATTCTACAGAAAAACGTTCTAGCCGACTTTCGATCGATCGAGCCAGACCGAAAGTAACTAATACTTCTGCAGCCACTCGATTCCAACTTTACATAAAAGATACAACTTTGAGCAAGCCTAAACAAGACTAAACAACCTGTTTTGATCATGGTTTGCCAACAATACACATTAGAGTTCTAAATACATAAAATCCTAAGTCTTTAGAACCTAACAATGGTTTCCCAATTGTTCTAAACTTTTAGAACCTAACACATTGGTCATGAGAATCTAGAAGATCAGACTCTGTTTGGGCGGAATGGGTGCCTAACACCTTCCCATTCTGTAACCTAGCCTCTGAATTTAGTGTCTTTGGATAGGTAGACCTAAGCTTTATCTTTGTTTTTATTTTTGGATAGATTGTAACTAGGACAAAAAGCCATGTGTTTTTTGGTAGTTTGTAACTAAGACCCAAAGCCACGTAATACTCAATCTATCAAGTTTGTATTTTTTTTTTTATTCAATCAATGAGAATGGAACAATTCAGTCATGTAAAGTTGTATTTAATTTTTTAGTATAAAAAAATAAGTGGCAACTCCACACCACTTACCCAAAAAGAGAGGTGTCTTGAAAAAGCACTCAAAAATCTCTTTTTTTAGGGAACCTTTGTGGTCTCTCATAGTTACACATTTTTATAGCTATTGATTTTCAAAATATCTAATGGCTAAAAAGAAAACATCATTATGCATATTATTAGTAAATGGACAAAACTTAGATACAATACCTTAAGTGTTGTTTTTTAGGTTCCCCTCTTAAAATTTAGCCATGTGGCTATTTAATAAAAACATATACTTCCATCCCATGAGAAAAAATCCACATGACAGAATCTTAAAAAGAGAACCTAAGAAACATCACCTAAGTACTGTATCTAAATCTTATTCTTATTAAATACTTACCTAATTAATAACATTCTTATTATCTCTCTCCTTATTAATTACACTCACAAATCTACTAACTTTTAGTGGGAGAGAGAACAAACAACAAATTTGGCAAGACCGTGTGTATTGCTCCAATCTACCACCACCCTGTCTCTTAACCTGTGACTCATTTTCTCATTCTATTAATTACAAACAAAATTTTCATTCTCTCTTAATTGTTTTGTTTCTTGTCTTTGTGCTCACCGAAAATTGACTCAGGAATTTGATAAAGGTAAATTCTTTAGCTTGATTACAAGAGTAAATATTAGAGAGCAAAAACTAAGAGCAAACACCACCCAATTTTTCATTTCAATTATTCAATTACTAAAATTTTTATTAAGAGGAAAAAAAGGGAATGAAGGAATAATAAGAATCAAATCAGTTGCACTTCAAGCAAGCAAAGTGATTAACTTTCAGTTTCATCTCTTTGTTATTTAGTCTCTAGGCCAAAGTCCATTTACTCCGCCTCTTCAATCTTGCTCCTCGTTGAAAACCACCTTAATGGTGTTTGGAGAGTGAAATTTATATTTTTTTTTAAAAATCAAAATTTTTAATATGAATATGAGCGAAAGACTTCTCTACCCAAATTACTTTTCTTTTGGTACTGCTTCAACTTCTATTCTACCCTTTTATGTTTTATATTTAGCTAATTCATTTCTATGTCCTTAACTGTATCAAAAACCAAAAACAATATAAAGAGAAAAGATTACATAAATACGTGAGAGAGAGAGAGAGAGAGAGAGAGAGAGAAATAAGTATACCTTTTTTGGGTATAGAGATAAGTATGAAATATCATAAATAAGGAATAATAAATGAGATCCTAATCTCAGTATTAATGAGTGTCTTTTTCTAACCGTTGGATTTACTTAAATCCAACGGTTTAGAAAATATGTAACTCTAAAGAGTTACACTAAGTGTAACTTGAACTCATCTCATATATATATATATATATATGTATATAACCCATTTGGCCACATTTGATTAAACATCTCTAACACTCTTGAATCTAACAACTCAAAATTATGCTTAACCTCCACTAAGAGAAGTAGAAATTATTTGGTGTGTGGTCATGACAGAGATTATGTGCCTAATGTTTAAAGCCTCAATTTGTTAGTTAGGGAAATGTAATTAACATTTGATGATTCGAAATATATATTTGTAATATTATATTTCCAAGCAGTGGTGGAAAATAGCACATCAATTTTTTATTTTTATATATTCTTTTTAAAAAGAAGTCAATTATCATAAAAAAATATTTGGCCCTTTTTATAATGGAGCTGGGGCCTGAGGCGGTTAGGCCTAGGCCTTGGGCCAGCCTGGAGGCAACTTTGGTATAAACCTACAGATTGTACCAATAAGATGCATAAAATGGCATATGGCTGACTTAAATTGCACCAGGGAGAATGAGGAATGAACCAACCAATGCAAGGATTCGATCTGTGTACTGTTTGCTACCTCCCTAGTTTATCAGATTTTAAGCCTTCCTCGACCATCCTTGGCTATTATGGATGGGAGATAGGCTTAATTATATCATGCCAAATGGCTCTCTGGTGAATACACTGTTAAAATAAATTAGTGTGCTTTTCACAGAGCAATGTCTCTCTCCCAACCAAATCCCATTCAAAGTATTATCTTGGAAATAAATTAAAACCACAAAACTCAGTTTTTTATCATTAAACAAGCACTTTGCTTGTCACATAAGCTGGAGGCTTAGTTGCATTTATTTTATATATATATATGACATAGGTTCAAGGTATACATTTTTTTTTTTTTTAAACTGTAGGTTATCATTAGATCTAACAGTGAGCAAAACACTATTAACCATGTTTGTAGAGTTATTACATACCAATGTTTAACTAATTTTACTTAAAATCCCACATTTATTGCCATCCACACTCCTCATTCATTTTGATTAGTGGAACAGATATTGTGGGCAGATGTAGAGGAAGAGCCAATCCATGTTGCATTTGATGATTGAATAAGGCTCTGACTTTCCATTGAGTTTGGTCGTGAGCTATCACCATATTGATCTCTTAGGGCTTCAAACCCCCATTCATCGCCATAAATACTTGGACCTCTTGTCAATTCATCAATGACTATCCGGCCTTCAAGCATGTTCACTACTGCAGTCATGACGGGCCTAAGCACTGGTGATGGATTAGTGCATAATAAAGCTACTTTAATCATTCTTAGTGCCTCTTCCTTGCTCAAATCAGACCCCAATTCTGGATCCACCAATTCCATCAAATCCCCTCTCTGTTGTAATACGATGGCCTAAAATGGCAAATGAAAAGAGTTTGCAAGTTACTAAAAAGAAAAAAACAAACAATTCAATTTTGCTTTTTTCTATCAATGATGTTCCCCAAGTTGGCAAACAATAGGCTACCATGTTAATTAAATGGGAAAATACCATCACACACTTAGGGTCCGTTTGGGTACAGCTGAAAACTGAAAACTGAAAACACTGTAGCAAAATAATTCTTAAATATGTGGATAATGCGGTGGGACCCATTTTTAATGAAAAAGTTGATAAAAATTGAGAATTGTGAGACCTGTGAACAGTGCTCGGTATACTGTTCACTGGCTGAAAAGTCAAATAATGTGGCTACTGTTCAATGAACAGTAGCCACACTACACCTAAAACGCTTGGAAACCCAAAAAAGAAAAAAAAAAAGAAAAAGAAAACGCAAACGTCAAATGTACTGTGAAAACGTGCCAGCCAAACGTACTCTTAGTACACACACTCACAAAAAATAAGGGAAAACATTATTTGAAGTCACGATTTCAAACTTCGAAATCGAGACTTCAAGTCATGTTTTCCCTTGTTTTTTTGTGAGTGTATGTACTATGTGTGTAATAGTGCGTGAAATAAACATTATTCTGATTAAAATATGAAAAGAAAATTAACAGCTAATAACGGATAAAAGAATGACTTTTCATTAAAATATAAAAGCAATTGATATCAACATTTGTTTTGTAAATTCATCCTTTTTCATTTATTAGCCAAATATAACTTAATTTTCCTGTATTTTAATGATATCTAATGAGTTTTTTTTTTTTTTTTTTGGTGTGTGTCTGTGTTTGTTCTTAAAAGAAGTAAAAGTTTGGAAATCAAATTCAAGTTTTTCTCATAGAAAGAACTCACAGACTTCTTTTTTTCCTTCCGATAATTAGAACATGTGGACAATGTTGTATTGAATTATATGATGTTAAGACATCACTCATCAGCACATCACTTTAATTCGAATAAATAAAAATTAGTTATGCTTGTATGTAAACAAAAACTGTTTATGAATAGCTTGAGCTTGGCTTGAAAAAAAAAAAAACCCTACATAATTTGCCTGACTCTATCACATCTATGTTTTCAACTAAATGATGTTTATTTTCCAACTTGAACCTAGCGAAGCATAAAGCAGGCTGACCTAGTCAAATGGAGTAGTTCCAAAAGAAGAAACTTGGGTTCATATTTCTACCAAAAAACAACTTTGGTCCATTATATTCTTTTAGTTGTAAGTTTCCAAACAACATGAGAATGATTTATCTTACCCAATCTAAAAGGCATACGAAGTTCTGATTTGGTCGATATTTCATGTTGTTCTTCCCAGCAACAATTTCCAATGCAACAACTCCAAAACTATAAACATCCGCTTTGTAGGTTAGATGACCCCACAATGCATATTCTGGCGCCATATAGCCTCTGCAGCACATAAATTTATCATGATATTTGGTTCACTAATATGATCTAATGAACTTCTAAATCCAAAAAGGCCAACATCAGTCAATTGTCAATTACCAACCATCAGATTACCAATCAATTGTTATGTATGCAACTTGCAATTAATAAGGCCACCACAAGTGAGTTTAGCTTCATGAGGCTAGAAGCAATAGTAAAACAACTAAAGCAAGAGTAATAAGTAAATTAAAATAGAGATATTATGTTTTCTTAAAGTGGCAAAGTGGATCAAATTTAATGAGTAGTTGCACTAAAAGATTTTTTTTGGGGGTGGGGGGGGGGGGGGTGGGGGGGGGGGGGGGGGGGGAGAATTATTCCATACATCCAGTCTGCTACATCTCCCTGTTTATGTGAGAAGGTGGAGACATTATGTTTTGACCATAGAATTTGACCTATAATGATAATTGATTTTGTTGGACTTGATTGATCGTGATTGGTGCTGATGGTAGTTTCAAGAGTGTCTAGTGTTACTTTGAATGGTGAATGGCAATGGAAACCACCTAGAAGTGAAGTTGTTAGTGCTATCTAGTTAGAATGCTTTTTGGATCAGTTGCATTATGAAGATAAGGTGAGGTGGACTCTTACAACAAGTGGTGGTTTTCTTGCCATTCTACTTGGGAAGCCATAAGAGTCAGGAGCGGTGAGGTGGATTGGTGGAAATTGTTGTGGAATACTGTTGTGGTGAGGTGGATTGCCATTCTAGTCCCTTCTCTCAAACTGTTTGTAAGTGAGTTGGTGATGTCCTGGCAGGAGTGTCCCCTGTGACTAGTTGGAGTTTGATGCAATGGGGGTGTTCTCAGGTGGTTGGTAAAGTTGTTATGGTAGCATTAGGGCCTATTGATTTCTAGAATCACATGGTAAAGAACATCTTGAATGATGTGAGATGGAGGCTTGGGGCTTTTCTTCCTTCTAAACCTTCAATTAGTGGTCAAGCTCTCAGCTCTAAGCTGAGAATTCAGCTGCAAATAGGCTCTGTTTTGTGCTGCCAGATTTGTTGTCCTGCTTCTTGTTGTTTGTGGCTGGCTACAGGCAAGGTTGACAATGTGTCTGGGGTTTCAGAGGTTCATCTGCTGCCCCAGGTGCTTATATAATTGCTGGTTTTAGTAATTGCAGATAAGCTACTCTGTGTTAGGGTGAGTTGTGTTGTTGCTTGTGGGTTTTGGGCAGAGGTTTATGTGCATTTGGGGGTATTGTAGGAGTTTGCTTTGAGAGCCTAGTGTCTGCAACATGGCAGCTTGTATTTTGTGTTGTTTAAGCTATAATTGTGTCATTTTGGTTGATAATATTTGCTTATTCATTAAAAAAAGGGGGGTGTAGCATTAGAATTCAGTTTAAAAAGCATGGACCCTATTACATGTTGATGCCAAATAGATACAAGATCCAGTCAAGTACTTTGGTCAATACTCTTCTGACAGTATTTTCTATACTTGTCATTTAGTGTAGAGACTTCATTTTAGACATATTCTAGTGTACTTTCAAAAGCACAACTCAAATTACCGATTCACAATACCTCATAATCAAGATCTGCAGAGGTAATGAAATAGAAGAGATGGAAAAAATAGACACCAAAAGGAAGTACAGAAGGGGCAAAAGAAAGAAAGTTAGCTCACATTGTTCTAGCAATTCTGGTGCTAATGTGTGTGTTCTCCTCGTCATTGAGCTTGGCCAAACCAAAGTTAGAGATCTTAGGGTTAAGGTCTCTGTCAAGCAACACATTAGTAGATTTGATGTCTCTATGAACAATTTTCAGTGTTGTTTCCTCGTGCAAGAAAGCCAGACCTTTTGCTATACCAACACATATTTTTTTGTCTTGTAGGCCAGTCCAATTTTAACCAGCCATTTGCAAGACCTGACATTGATGTCCAAAACCCAATCAATGAAATTCATGATTAGTGTTTGTCCTCATTCTTCTATTATCAACATAAAATGCATGGTAAGGAATAAAACATTAGCTTACCAAACAAAGCACCTGCAAGGCTATTGTTTTCTATGTACTCATATACCAACAATAGTTGTTTTCCTTCAATACAACATCCATACAGTCTAACAAGATTTGGATGTTGTAAACTAGATATCATGCCTATTTCATTCACAAATTCACGGCTTCCTTGCCTTGATTTTGATGAAAGTTGCTTAACTGCAATTAGCGTACCATCAGATAGTATACCCTGCATCAAGAATAGAAAAATATACATTTTCAGGTATGTATATTTTTTTATATTTTATTTTCTCTATTTAAAATTTCCTTCCCCCTATTTTTTTTTTAAAAAAAAAATTCTTCTTCTCCCTATTAGTTCACACACCTATTGTTACATTTCTTCCAACCTCTCCCTTTCCTTTTTGCCTATTTATCTCCCCACTACTCTACCGTTAAACTTCCTTTCTCTTTTTTATATTTTGACTCTTCTTCTACCCATTTTATTTAGTACAAATTTGATATCGTTTTCTCATTCAATCCATATTTTTCCCACACAAAATTGTGAGTACTCTCTCTCTCTCTCTCTTTCTCTCTCTACTTTGTTTCGGTGAATTTTTGTTCTTTCTTATAACTCTAATTAAGGTTGATGGTTTTTTTTTTTATATTTTTAATATGTGTTTTTTTTTTAATATCCCATTAGAAAGCCTTCTCTTTCCCTTTTATAGCTTTGGTTGAATTTTAGTTTGGATTAATACTTAGTTTTTTTGGGAAACATGAATTTGAATATGCCTATCAATTGTTTGAGTAATAAATTATTATAAGACCTACTATTTATTCATTTAGTTTCATTTTATTTTAGCTAAGATAATATTGTAATTTTGGAATGAGTTTTGATTATTTTTGTTAGGTTCTAAAGATTTAGGATTTTATGTATTTAGAACTCTAATGTGTAATGTTGGCAAACCATGATCAAAACAATATGTTTAGTCTTATTTAGGCTTGCTCAAAGTATGTTTATTTGTAAAACTGGAATCGAGTGATTGCAGATTTATTGGACTAAATCTGTAAGGCACGATCGATCAAAAATTAGACTCGATCGATCGAACCACGTACAGATTTATTTTTCTGCAGAGTTCTAGTTTAGCCCAAACTCTATTTAAACGTCCTGGGGTTCAAGTAAAACACTCATATATATAAGGAAAACCCTAGAACGTTTTTAGGGCTTTTCGAAGAGAGAGATTAGAGTGCCTCTTGTGCCTCCTTTTATATTTTAGGGTTTTGTACCCAAACCTCTCTAAGCCTTTGTTGCTCATATTGCTGTTTTGTGTAAATCTCTTGTGAAATCTTTGAGGAGCTTTCCTTTACACAAAGCTTAGGGTTTTCAAGGTGGAGATATTATCAAAACCTTGATGATCATTCAGTTGCAGATTCAAGAACTTAAAGATACACAAGCGGGGGTGCTTGTACTTAATTGAAGAGTCCAAGAAAGAAGGAGTCCGTGGATTCGGAGCTTGCACGTGGTTGTGTAAGTAAGTTCTACTGGTGGGTAGCATTAGGAAGTCAAGCGGGAAGCTTGTAGTCCTTTTGTATGAATTTCGATTCTTTCATAGTGGATTCAGGTTTGCCTTGAGGATAGGTGGGTAAAATCTTCCCTAGGTTTTTTACCGGTTTGGTTTTCTTGGGTGATTATATCTTGTGTTATTTACTTTTCCGCTGCTATATATTCTTGATATGATTATTTGATTGCTTTAACCTAAAATTGCATAATTTGACTAAGTAACAACTTGGCTAATTAATCTAGGCTAACCAATCTGGTTGTGTTTTAAGGGGTCTAAAACCGTTCAATTATGATAATTTCCTTATTCCTTAAGAGATGAGAAATTTGAATAATAAATTTGAAACTTATAAAGTTTAGTTGTATATTAAGCAAATATAATACACTACAATAGAAGTTAGAAGAATATGGCTCGCTTTAAAAAAATATTAATCAAACATAAAAAAATAATAATAATAACATGATATATTTGTAAAGATAAAAAGATTAAAAAAAAAAATACTTGTATATATATATATATATTTAAATAGACAATACTTGAAGTAATAGTTACTTTTTATATATTACATCTCATTACATAATATTTATATTCCCACACATCGCGTGGGTCTGCGGCTAGTTTATGATTAAAAATTGAGGTGATTGAGGACATGTTAGTAATTTTATAATGTAAAAATCACAATCATCTCAATGTTTTTCTCTCTTTCCGCCCAACTTAAGGAGAATTTATCAGATCCACAAGTTCTGTCGAAGTGGTCCTTCCAACCAATGAAATAATGCCACTTATACAAATATGACATCACCTGTTGATATTTTATTTTTTATTTCTCATGCTGATTAGGAAGTTGATTCATACATTTACATAGATAACATCATTTTATTGGTTGGGAGGACTACTTTAAAACTTCTTCCTTCCTGTTGACTTAATAATTTCTTCAATTTAAGCTCATAAAAAATGGTAGGTCCCATAAAAACTACATTTCTTTCCCTTATTTCAACTAAACTAGGGAAATCAAATCATTTTTCCTCCTCATCTTCCCCTTCACTCTGCTTTCCATATGTTAGGTTCTAAGACTTTAGGAACTAAATGTATTAGAACTTCATTTTGTAAATGTTTGCAAACCATGATCAAAACGATGAGTCTAGGTTTAGACTTGCTCAAAGCTTGTGTAAGTGTAAGTTTGAATCGAGTGTTTTGTAGGAATTTACTGTGTAAAACTACATGGCTCAATCGATCGAAAATAAGGCTCGATCGATCGAGAATCACATATCAAATTTCAAACGCAGCTCAAGCCCATATGACGTGTAGGGTTAAGTGTTTCACTCCTAGTATATATATATATATATATATAATAAATAAATAAATAAATAAATAAATAAACCCTAGCCACGTTTTAGAAGTCTCTGAATAGTTTTGTGTTTTCTCTAGTGTGAGATTTGAGAGGTGTTTACCATAAAACACAAGGAAAGCTCTACCAAAGTCTAGATCTGAAATCAAGTTTTAGTGGTGATTTAGTTGCTGCACAAAGATCCTTCAAAGTACAAAACCTTTGAGTGGGTCTCAAAGTCATAAGTAGGAGAACTTGTGTTTAGTGCAGATTTAAGGAAAGAGGTATTCCGCGGACTCGGAGCTGTCACGTGGTCATGGTAGCAAGTTTTCTACACGAGGTAGCATTAGGATGTTAGTGGTCTAAGTCCTTTTGTAAAACTTCAATTCTTTCATAGTGGATTTGTTTTTTACCTTGAGGATGGCTACGTCAAATCCTCCCCAGGTTTTTTACCAGTTTGGTTTTCCTAGGTCATCAGATCTTTGTGTTCTTTACTTTTAGCATTATATTTGTTTTGCTCATAATTGTTTAACCTAGACTTGAATAACAAACTTGTTAATCAACTTGGCTTAATATTAGGTTAAACATATTGTGTTAAGGGGTCTAAAAACCTAACACATTGTCACATGGTCAATTTTTCACTCAAATTTTCTGCCTGTGATGGCCCTAAGTTCCTGACTTAGTCTTAGCCAACACTACACACTCACTACAATAACACATAAAACAAATTATATAGGGATGTTTAAACACACAGCACACACAATATTTACAAGGAACCCATCCCCAACCTTTATTACTTAATTTCAAGTACAAAGGAAACCCTTCCACAAGCATAGAGAATTACACAGAATTTTCCCAAGGCCAAAATACATTCTATTGTTGACACCCCCAACAGCCTTAGGGTTAAATACACAGAATTAATTGCTATGGCAGTTACTACCTTGTAGCAGCCTAAGTCTTGGACAATTTGCCACTTTTGTTCTGACTTAGGACACCTTCAACTGATGTTGTCTTGGCCTGCTCTCCACATTTCCAGCCTCTACACAACAGGTAAGAACATCCAGAAAGATAGGAACTGCCTGGTAACTGCTTAGTAACTACCATTGCACATGCTGCACATGCACAGCTCATGTCTTAGCAGATCATAGGGCCTTTGCCCATCCTCCAGCAGCCCACAAAACATGTTCCCACATGTTTTGGGGAGGCTTGGCCCATGCTCAAGACTTCCCATCAGCACTACAACCCACATAGCATGTCTATATGTAGCACACAAAGTAATTGCCATCAACCCACTAGCACTTGTCCATGCATTTAGTCAGCCCTATCCATCCCAATGCCTTGCACACAACATTTAATTATCACAGCAGCCTAGCCCTACATTGCACTCAAGCCACCAAGCCCACACACAAGGAACCAACAACTAAGCCACCAATGCCATGCACCACCACCTAGGGTCAGCATCACCTGCTATTGCCCATCATCATAAAACCCATCTCTACCCACCATGGCCCACCTTTGCCATGGCATTGGGGCATCATGTGGAGCAAGGTGCCTCCACATGCTGCGCCTCATCACTGCTCATTGATCCAATTCGAGTAGGAAGACTGGGCAGGTCCCCCTTAAAGAGCCCTTAGGAGCATCACTAGTTAGGCATGAGGAGCCATGAGTATGTTGAGAAAACATGAAGCCATGTGATTGACTTAATGCTGCCCAAGCACCCTCATTTTTCATTCCATCATTAGCAACTAGTAAAGCTCCTAACACACATACAAGAATAGTGCAAACAAAACTTTGCTAAAACTCAAATCCATTTCTCTATATCAACGATAAAAATAGAATATTAAAAGTTTTATTTTAAATCTCTTAATTTATGACTTTAACAAACTAAAACATAAAGTTTGAGAAGTAGCAAATGAAACCTATAAGGTTATTATTATTATTTTTTCAAACCAAATTAAACTCTATAGTTTAAAAAACAACAAATTAAATATGAAATTTCAAAAAATAACAAATTAAACCTAAAAAATAATGTCATTACACTTAAATGGGTTCGTGTTTAATATATATATATATATATATTCTAACTTCAAATTTAATTTGTTACTTTTGGAAATATATGATTTAATTTGTTAATTTTAAAGTCTTGAAGTTTAATTTGTTACTTTTTAAAATCTCGTGATTTGATTTGTTACACACAACCCTAAGTTACATTATTTAAGTCTTTAAGATGCAATTTTCCCAACATTTTATGAGTTTGACAATAAGATATTATCAAAATGATACAAGTCTAGTAGTGAGAATAATCATAAACCAATAAAAGTTGGAAAATGTTAATGGATGCCTCAAGAGCATTTGTTAATAAACCATTTTTTGAAACTTTTTTTGTAGGAAAAAAAAAAAAAAAGCAATTGACTTTTTTGACAGTTTTTTTATATTTCCTATGAAAATGATATCAAAATTTTTCTAAAATGGTTCAATAACAAATGCCCTAAGGGCGTCTGTTAACAAGACCCATGAAAGTTTAACCATCAAATTTTTGGTTCAAAGGGACAAAGTTGAGTGTGATGGAGGGAGAGTGACAAGTTGTGCATGGGGATTAGTTTGCCAAATCCCTTTGTTGATCAATGATCACTGGCTTAGAAAGTATGGATCTCCTCAATAAGAGCTCTATGCTTTGAAGTATGATGTGAGGATGTTTGTAAGAAATTTTATGTTATGCGTTTAAGCTATGAGCAACATAATAGCATGAATATTCTAGATGAATGATGATGATAAATGGAACTATTTGGTTGATGATGATGGATACTTGGGTCTTATTTGCTCTAGTGCTTTTCTTTATACTCTTTAAATACAACAGAGTTTGAAAATGAAAGTAGGAAAATGGAAGGCAAAGACCAATGTATTAGTCCGAGTCATGAATAGAATCAAATATCCTTTGGGAATGGTTTTTATTTTTTATTTCCTTCCCTCCTTTGGCAATGTGTTTTAACAGCCTACTTAGACATTGACTAAAAATGATATGTTCGGAAAGTCTGATGAGTCATTTGATCTATTTTCCCAAAGGAGAAAAGTTGTTTTCACTGTTGCAGCAGGTGTGTTTAGTCTCAAGTTTGGCATTAAAGTTCCATTTGGTTAGGGAGATGGAAAAGTGGGGGGATTGAAAATACAGCAAAATTTAAAAATGAAAGTAGGAAAATGGAAGGGAAAGACCAACGTATTAGTCCGAGTCGTGAATAGAATCAATATCCTTTGGGATTTTTTTTTTCCTTCCCTCCTTTGGCTATGTGGTTTAACTTTTAACTGCCTACTTAGACATTGACTAAAAATGATATGCTTGGAAAGTCTAATGAGTCATTCGATCTATTTTCCCAAAGGATAAAAGTTGTTTTCACTGTTGCAACAGATGTGTTTAGTCCCAAGTTTGGCACTAAAGTTCAGTTTGGTTGGGGGAGATAGAAAAATGAGAGAATAGAAAATAGGAATATGATAAAAAAGTGAGAGGATAAAAGAGATTTCAGTTTCCTTTGTTTGTGTTTGGTTAGAGGGGTAGAAAAGTGGAGGGATATAAAATATTAAAAAAAAAATTATTTGGTTGAGAAGAAAAATAAGCGGATAAAAAATGTAGTTCGTATAAATTTACTATCATTGGGAGAAAACTCATGGGCCCCACCAAAATCTTTTATATTTCTTTAAAATCTTCTCCCTTTGCCCCGTGTATGTGTGTTAAAAATATTTAGTATTCTCAAAAGAAAAATAGTGAGTTAATTCCACATTGAAAAATGAGTGTGAGTTAAAGAGGTTTAAAACTTGTGCTGTGTATCCAAAAGTTAGACCATTTTGGATATATACCACTGTCAGTTTCTTTAAGACATTCTCCCATCCAAGAGTTAGGCCCTTTTTGATATACACCATTGTTAGTTTCTTTAAGACCTTCTCCTTTCTCCTTGTATGTGTGTAACAAAAATACTTAATATTCTTAATATATATATATATATATAACCCACTCTTACAACTTTTCTCTCCATTATTTTTCATCCCCCCACATTTCACCCCATCGAAACACACCCTAAGGAGAGAAGCATAGTTACCAAGCTATCTTATTGGGAATAACAAAATAGTCTCAAAATTCTCAAGTTTTAATGAAATCTACTCTTTCGAAGAGAAAGGTCTAAGAGAATCATAATTGTTGATATTGGATTCAAAGGATTGGTGTATGTTTAAAACGACGTCACAATGAGTTCGGTTAACTAGTGTTCTTAGGACATTTGTTAATGAACCATTTTTAAAAAGTTTTTACAGAACTTTTATGAGAAAAAGAAAAAACTCTAAAAAAATGGTTTTTTTTTTCCCTATAAAAAGTTTCTAAAAATATTTCCTTAACAAATACTTTTAGGACTTCCGTTAGCAAAATCTTAAGATAATATACCAAAATTCCTTAAGAAACCAAAATAAAAATTATATATATATATATATATGAGTTAGGTTCAAGTTACACCTAGTGTAATTATAAGTAATGTTACACCACTCAATATTTTTTAATTAAATGTGAATTTTGATAAATCCACTATTGAATTACATTATCTTTATATATTCTCTATACTTACAAAATTTAAAGATAATCAAAGATCAATAGTCATGTTATCAATCAATTGTTTAAATTCAAGTTTTTGTAGTTTAAAATAGTGCATAAAAGATAAGTTTATGAATTGAATAGTAAATTACATCTGATTGGCATAAAAATTGACATACATGTTAAGAACATATAGAACATGTAATTTAAATGTTAAATTTTCAAAATATTAATTCAATAACAAGTTATTGGATGGTATAACATTGCTTAGAGTTACACCAAGTGTAACTTGAACTCAATTCTATTTAAATAAGCCACACAAGTTATTTAAAAAAAAAAAAAGTAATGTGACTAAAATTAGAAATTAATAGCATCTTTAATTGCTACATCATGAGTTAGAACAAGATAGGGTGCGAGTTAAACTACAAATATTTTTGACAATGCTTTAAAATTATGTTTGTTAGAGTCTTCTCAAAAAAAAAAAGTTTGCTAAAATATATTAGCCTGATAGCACAAATCTTAAACTAATTTACTTCTAGTACAAGTAGGAGACTTGACTTATACACATAGGAGGATTGAGCTTGAGCTTGGGCACTAATATATTTCTAACAATGATAAACAAAGATGCAAAAATCCCCAGTCGTTTTTTCTGCAGCAAATTAGTACATATTTAGAATGTCCAAAATCCAAATTAAATTGGATTTGTGTATATTACTATACTAGCCTAAAAGAATTAATAAAAAGTCTCTACTCTCCAACCTGTACGGCTGTACCTCTCCGCTCACGTTAATAAACGTCTCTGGTTGAACTTGAAGTTGTGAACGTGCCGAAGCTTCATTGTAGTCATCTACCTAGTCTGAAATGTCGGGAGAATCTGGCGTTACCCTGGATTGGACAAGGGACTGCAGATTAGAATCATGTGACCACCCAATGAGCTGGTGAAGCAAAGGCTAAACTTCATTACACATTCATACGACAAAGAATCATAAGTACTCGGAAATAACAGTGGAAGCTTTGAGATTGATATGTTATAATTTGGGATTAGCAATAACACACAATATGGAGTTACGAACAATAAAAGATATAATTTAATTGAGACAATAATATTTAACTTGATTTTGCTCATTCAAGGTCTGCATATATGAACAAGGCCAAACAAAATCTATTAACTATGATATAAATTACAAAACTCATACAACTTTCATAAATAGCATCCACAAACCTTCGCAAGCCATCACAAAAGTATTAAAATATAGACCAAATCAAATTTCATTATGGCCGCTTCAAATTATCAATCTTAACTCATAAATTTGGTAGATCTTACAATCACTTCTCTTGCACTCAAAAAATAAACGAACTTTTTTTTTGGCTGAATCAGACAAACTTTCAATTAACATATACGGGCACCTTGTAATCCCCGATTCCCCAAAGCTACCAAGCATCCTCTGGTCTCCAAACTCCACACTATGCTTATGTTTCATCATAGACATACTTCACTCAAAAATTACCGCACTACTTCACACATGAGCCAGAATTTTAAATTGAGCCAATTCCCTTGAATTTTTATGTATAGGCGTAAACTTTTATTCCATAGTTGACACAGAATATCAAGTTCTTTGACAAAGAAAACACTCTCCTTTGTTAACCACGTGGTACAAAAAGTAAAAATTTCCAAGGAATACCATAACATATTTGTGGAATACAGAAAACATACCTAAACATTTGGTGTCATCATGTTTGTGCAAGTTGGTCATTGTGAGAAATAAGTACGTCAGCAATATGAGATATCATGGGCCAATATACCCCTCCATCCTTCTGGCAATGTGGAGCTAGCAGAGAGCAGTTTTGAATATGAAGAGAAGAAAGTGAGGTGGGCAATCCCTTTGCTGGCATCGACTCCAGCTTCTCACAGCAATTGATCTCCAATTTTTCAAGCGAGGTGAGGTCTTGAAGGCCTTTATCCAAGGTTTCAAGATCTGGAAGTCTGCTGATACGAAGAGAAGTGAGACTATTGGGCAGTAGGCCCTCTTCTGGAAACAACTCCATGTTACGACATCCACCTTCAATCTCAAGAGAAGTGAGAGACACTATTCCATATAGACCCCATTCTTTCTTAGGCTTGAGATTGTTGCAACTCATTATAATCAGAGATTGAAGGTTAGGAGTGGGCAATCCCCCTTCAAGAAATGATTCCAGATTTGGACAATCCTTGATTATCATTTCTCGAAGAAATGTGAGACCCAAACGAAGCTGCTCTGGAATGAAAAGGGACTTGAGAATCTTACAGTCCTCAATGTGAAGATATTGGAGCTTTGTGAATAAACCTAGTGAAAGGGATTCGAGAGAATCACAACTGTTTGCTATTCGCAAACGCTCAAGAACTTCAAATCTATGCATCATATTCTCAGGTAGGAAGAACTGTAAATTTCTACAATGAGAAATAGAAATTGATTTTACAGTAGAAAGAGAAGCGCCTCCAGGAAAGGAGATGAGAGACGGACAGTTCACCAATTCCAGTAGTTGAAAACAAACGTTTCCCTTCAACAATTCCTCGGGCAGAGTCTTCAAAGCATCCAAACCATGCAGCTTCATTTCTTCCAAAGTTGGGACCCTCTGAGCAGAAGCCTGCAGCTTCCAACATCCAGAAACCACCAATTTTGTTAAAGTATGGAGGTTCTTTGGTAAGCTCCCAATCAATTCAGGGCATAATCGTATTTGAAGCTCTTGGAGGGAAGGGAAGTTGTCAGCTTCATTCGCAAAAGGCATCCAGTGCGTCCAACGTGGTAACTCCTCAAATGACAATGTTTTTAGAGATCTAAATGGCTTGACTCCAAAGTGGCCACTCCCATAAAATCCAGAATCCAGCCTTTCTAATCCTTCCATCTTTTTGATGTAGAGCTTTTGAAGAGAAGATAAATTCCCCAGTGGAGGCAAGGACGTGCAATTTTTGCACTTGCTAAGACTTAGGGACACCATGTTAGTGAAAATTGCATCACCTACCTAATTGGGAAACTCTATACCGCCATAGTTCTCAAGTGTAAGCTTCCTTAAATTTTTATGAGGCTGCAAACAATCAAGTACAGCTAATTCATTTCCTTCATCATGAGTGTTAGAGGTCCATTTCAGAACTAATTCTTCAATATAATTCTTACTTCCCAAGTTGGCTGCTGAAGCAATTGTAGCATCAACTACATTTTGTAACCTTAAGATGGAAAGTTTACGAAGATGTGAAAGGCTGCCCAATTCACTGATCTTTGACCCACAATATGTGCTCACAACAAATTCAGTCAACACTTGCAAACTCTTTAACCTTCCAAATTCAAGTGGCATCTCTCTCAAACTGGTTTCAGTAACATCTAGGTGACGTAAATTAACTAGATCTCCAATGTTTTCTGGTAAAACAGTGAGATTATGACAACCTGACAACAACAATGTTTGCAAATTATACAAAGAGCATGTCGACCTGGGTAACTCTCTGATCAAAGTGTGAGAAAGGTCCAAGTAGCATAGATGTATCAGTTGTCCCAAAATCTCAGGCAGCTCAGTGATGGAATGACCAGAGAAAGAAACCACACGCAATTGTTTTGGAATTTGCAACCATACATCACTAACTATGTTACTTAAGGCAGTGCATCGACTGGTATTTGAAGACCTTAATGGAAGAAAGGATCGTAGATACCTTAGTTCCTGAAGGTCCACAAATTTCTCAGGGCCATTAAGTTGGTCCATTGAGCATGACAAATGTCGAGCCTTTTCTGAAACATCACATGGCTTGTTATCCTTAAATTTGCAACAAAATTCTCCTGACACAAATTGAGCTAAATCGATGATAAGGTCATGCATCACAAAACACCGTTTCCCGTTTCTTGGTTGAAAAAACGACCTTGATACTAGTTCACTAAAATACTCTTCCCCAACATCTTCCATTGTGTCTGTACCTTTTGGCTGCTGCAAGAAACCTTCTGCCATCCACATGAGAATCAATTTCACTTTCTCAAACTCATAACCACTGGGAATTATCGAACAATAAGCAAAGCATTGTTTGAGATGCGGAGGGAGATGATAATAGCTCAACAATAAAGCGGGAAGTATGCTGCTCTTATCATTAGGCAGATCCCATATCTTGCAATTCAATATTTTGTGCCATTCTTCAACTTCTACTTCTGGATGCAAGACACCCCCAAGTGTTTTTGCTGCTAAAGGTAGACCTCTACACTTTTTAACAATTTCCCAACCAATCTTATTTAAGATTGGATGTTCTTCAGGCTTGCTAGTCCTAAATGCATGTTTTGCAAATAATGACCAGCAGTCTTCATCTGATAAATGAAGTAAAGGATAAGTAACAAGAGGGCGCATTAATGATGCAACATTTCGATTACGAGTTGTCACAAGAATTTTACTCCCACTGGCTCCAACTTTTAAAGGGCCCAATAGCAAATCCCAATCAATAAAATTCTCATTCCAAATATCATCTAAAACCAGCAAAAATGTCTTTCTCATCAATATCTGCTTCAGTCTAACTTGAAGAACATTCAAGTCGGTGACATTACAATTCCTCGAAGTGATTGACTCGAAAATGATTCTCGATACCTTAAAAACATCAAATTCTTCTGAAACATGAACCCAAGCTCTCAATCTAAAATCCGTCTTCACCCTGGAATCATTATACAAAAGTTGAGCAAGAGTCGTCTTGCCAACACCACCAATACCAACTATTGCAATCACAGAGATTCTGTTTTGTTGTGCATTACCAGGAAGCACAAAATTTATTAGCCGATCTTTATCTTTATCCCTACCAAACACCTCAGATTCATCTACTAAAGAAGTTGTCGGAAACGTGAGCAGAGTTTTCCGTCCAACAGTTTCTTTGAGATTGAGGAGATCTTTTTCCTTAGCTAAAGATTCTAGTCTTTCAACTATCATTTTAAGCTTGGACTCTATATTTTTACCATGTTCATAATCTGGATTTTGAATAGAGAATTGACCTGGTAGCTGTTTCCTGTGGATCTTGGCTTCTTCCGACTCGGCTTGCAAAGTGATAGTGTTGATCTCGTCCAACAGATCATCAGCATGGTAGAAAGCATCTCTGAGCTCATTGAGCCACCCTTTCACCCCCAGATTAGTGATCTGCTTCTCCTCTGCATCAGTGAGCACCACCGTAACAGTAAGCATAACTGTTTTCAGCTTGTCAAACAGTGTCCGGTCGAAATCACGGTCTCGGAAGAAGTCCAAGACTTGGCGAGTAGCTAGCCTGTCAAACAGCACTTGAAGGAATGCCCCCAACAAAGTCTCCAAAATCATTTTTTTTTTTCCTGCTTCGCAAGTTAAGGATTCAAGAAGAAAGAAGACTGACAATATCCAGCGATCGGATTGTGATGAAAGTAAGCGGTGAAACTTGAAAGCCTGTGAAGCTAGTAAATTGGTTTTTGCCACTGCAAGGAACCTGTCTGCACGTGAGTGTGAGTCTTTTTCCAATGATTTTCCTGCCTTTGTTTTGTAGTCTAATAGGCCCCACACGCCTGCCAATAATAAAAGCAAGACAAGCGTGTTGATTCCTATGCGTGTTGATTCATGAAAGGAAAATAAAAAAGGGAAAGGTTAACCACGGTTCCCCTGATTAGTTTAGAAATTATCTTTAAAAATATTTTATAGAAAGAATAATAAAATAATAAATATTGTTAATACTTATTCCGTCCTATTTTTTTTGTCCTCTAATAAAATTGTATTAAAACAAGGGGGTTAATTTTATGTTAAAAATAAATATAAGTTAAAAAGGTTTAAAGAGGTTTAAAATATATGTTGTATATAATCATTAAATAATGTTGACAAAATCATAGATAACTTTGGACCATTAAATACTAGGCCCACAAACACTTGGACCTGTATCAATAGGATGGACTTTGGGCTTGGGGCTTAGCTAGAGCAATTACATTGCCATCACTTAGGAAGAGAGATGTAAGGGAGATTAGCAATAGACAGTTTGAGGGACATGAAGCTAAGAGAGGAAGAGTACTAAATGAGGAAGATAATGTTGTTGATATATCGACGGGGGTGGATAGCCACCCTTGCCGGGAGCAACGAGGCTGATAAGTTGAAACTGTCAAGGCTTAGGAACCCTTGGATAGGTAGAAGCCTTCGCAAAATTGTGAGGGAACAAGCTCCCACAGTCTGTTTTCTCATTAAAACAAGACTGGATAAGGATGGATTTGAGAATTTGTATAGTAATTTGCCTTTCAATAATAAGATTATTGTTAAGCATCCTGATGCTGGGGGAGGATTAGCTTTTTTATGGAAGAATACTATTAATTTGGAGACTATTAATTACACTGCAAACCATGTTTTAGCAGTGGTAACTGAAGAGGATGGTTTTAGATGGTTTTTGACTGGGTTTTATGGATGGCTAGAGGCACAATAGAAAGAGAGATCTTGGAGATTGTTGAACATTTGAAGACCTTTGTGGAGGGACCTTGGATGAATATAGGGGACTTTAATGCTTTTTTACATGCTTTGGAAAAGAAAAGTAGATAGCCACCACAAACTTCATAGGTTGATGTATTCAGGGAAACTTTGGAGTCTTGCCAACTTCAAGACCTTGGATTCAAGGGGTATCCATTTACATGGGATAACAAGAGACCGAGGGAAGCAAATACAAAAATCAGGTTGGATAGAGGTGTGGCCAATAAAGATTGGCTAAGGAAGTTCCCATTGAGCAAAGCTACACACTTATCAGTCCATGCATCAGATCATCTTCCACTATTGTTGCAAGTACAATCTTTTAACCATCAGAGGCAGACAAGGGAGAAAAGCTTCAAGTTTGAGGAGTCTTGGCTGTTGAAGGCTAACTGTGAGGCCACAGTGAAAGAGGCATGGGGTAGAGACAATATTGCTGCCCACACCCTTGAGTCCATCAAGCAAAAAATTCAGATGTGTGGAGCAGAATTATTGAGTTGGGATTCGACATGGACTGATCCGGATGTTGAAGCTATCAAAGAGACTCAAAAATGATTAGACCGATTAAATGAGGAAGAAATTTCTAAAACCAGCAAGGCCAAGTTCTTGGATTTAAGCAAAAGGATGGACGAGCTTCTCCAAAAACAAGAAATTTATTGGCCTCAAAGGTCTAGAGTTTCTTGGTTGAAGCATGGTGATAAAAATACAAAAAAATTTCACTCCAAAGCTACACAAAGGAGGAAGAATCACATCAGGGGTATTAAAAATGATCAAGGGCAGTGGGTTGAGGAAATAGAAGATGTGGTGGAGGTAGCTTCAGATTATTTTCACACTCTATTTCATGTAGGAGCTGGTGATCAGATGGAGGCGTGCTTGAATGTTGTTCATAAAAGGGTGACTGAAGATATGAAGGTGGTCTTATCAAGTGAGTTCACTGCTGATGAAGTCAGAGTAGCCTTATTTCAAATGAGACCTACCAAGGCCCAGGACCCGACGATAGGAATGCTCTTTCTATCAAAAATTCTAGCATATAGTTGGTGATGATGTTGTTTGTGCTATCTTGGATTTTTTAAATAATGGAAATATGTTACCTGAAATAAATCACACAATATTGTTCTTATTCCTAAATTGAAAGACCCAAAAAAATGTCTGACTTTAGGCCAATAAGTTTATGCAATGTGATCTACAAGATTATTTCCAAAGTGTTGGCAAACAGATTGAAACAGTTACTTCCACATATTATCTCGCCCACACAAAGTGCTTTTGTACCAGAAAGATTGATTACAGACAATTTTTTGGTGGCCTATGAAACACTGCATACAATGCATGCTAGGAAGAAGGGCAAGAAAGGGTCCATGGGCATTAAAGGTAGATATCAGCAAGGCTTATGTCCGGGTGGAATGGCAATTTCTTCAAGGGATTATGGAGAGAATGGGTTTCCCAACACAATGGATAGAGAAGGTGATGAGTTGTGTCACCACGGCATCCTTCTCTATTTTAGTGAATGGCAAACCCTATGGTATGGTAAATCCTCACGTGGAATACGACAAGGAGACCCACTATCACTGTACCTATTTCTGTTATGTGTAGAAGGCTTTACAGCTTTATTGGCAAAAGCAGAATTGGAAGGGAGAATCAGAGGAGCCTTTATTTGCAGAGGAGCACCTAGAGTTACTAACTTATTGTTTACAGATGATTCTCTGTTGTTTTGCCAGGCTATACAGAATGAAGGAGAGGCTGTTGTGGAGATTCTCCAAACATATGCAAACGCTTCAGGCCAAAACATAAATTTGGAGAAGTCTTCTGTTTATTTTAGCACTAACACAACTGGAGTTCAGAAGCAGCAGATGTTGCAGATTTTGGGTGTCAAGGAGGTGATGAAGTTTGAGTCCTATTTAGGGCTGCCAACTTTGATTGGAAGGGCTAAGTAACACACCTTTCTTATTTAAAAGACAGAATCTGAAAGAAGCTGCAAGGATGGAAAGGTATGCTGTTATCTAGAGCTGGGAAAGAAATTCTCATCAAAGTAGTTGCTCAATCTATGCCGACATATACTATGAGTGTCTTCCAACTTCCTATGAAATTATGCGATGAACTAGATAGTTTATGTGCCAAGTTTTGGTGGGGTCAAGTAGGCAATGAAAGGAAAATTCATTGGACGAATTGGGATAAGCTCTCAACTTCAAAGATTGAGGGTGGTATGGGGTTCAGAGATTTGAAAGATTTTAATTTAGCAATGTAGGCTAAACAAGGGTGGGGAATGCTTCAAGGCAACGACTCATTGTTGTACAAGTGTTTCAAAGCACTGTATTTTCCTCGATCCTCTTTTCTTGATGCTAAAGAATCTCCTGGGTGTTCTTATGTGTGGAGGAGTTTGGTGGCTGCAATTCCCATTCTTAGATCGGGTTATTGCTGAAGGGTGGGTAATGGGTCTTCAATAAGTGTTTTAAAGGACAAATGGATTCCCAATTACCCCACAAATGAAGTTCTTCATCCAACTAATGAGCTGGTTGATGTGATGGCTGTATCAGAATTAATTGATCTAGATTCACATGTATGGAGAAGGGATGTGATCATGGCTTTGTTCCATAGAGAAGATGCTGATGCAATTACAAAGATTCCACTGAGTAGAAGGGATGTTCCAGATTCAATCAGTTGGCTGCACAATAAAAATGGGAAGTTCACTGTAAAGTCTGCATACAAGGTAGCAAGAAGAATGAGAGGCAATGGGAATAAGGTTGAATCTTCAGGGGCTGTGTTGGAAAATTGATTTGGCCGGTCCTATGGAAGCTTAGTATTCCAAATAAAATTAAAATTTTTGGTTGGAGGTTATGTAATGATATTCTACCTACACAAACCAATCTTGTGAAGAGAAGAATCATCAATGAAGACAAATGTCCTATATGTACAAGGGAGGCGGAGATAGCTATTCATGTGGTATGGGCCGTGCTGCTATAGCTGATGTGTGGGCTGGGAGTATACCAAAACTGTAGAAAGGAAACTCTGTTTTCCGAGATATCCTACAGCTGATGGAATATCTTGTGGATCGACTTTCAACTGAAGAACTGGAGCTGTTTTGGGTGCAAAGTTAGCTCATATGGAACCAACGTAACTGTGTATTGTATGGAGGACAACTGAAGAACCCAACCAGTCTGAACAAGAGGGCTGAGGAGTTTTTGCAGGACTTTAAGCAAGCCCAAGTGAATTTAACAGTGAGTCCAATGGAGCAACCAAGTGGTGAAGTGTGGTAGCCACCTCCATCAATGGTATAAAAATTAAACTTTGATGCAGCAATTTTTTCAGAATGGAGAAATCTGGTATAGGAGCAATAATTAGAAATGAGAGGGGAGAAGTTATGGCCGGTATGTTTGCTATTGGGCCGAGGATTGAAACAAGTGAGGAAGCTGAACTTTTGGCGTGTAGAAGATCTCTTGAATTTGNCCTTGTTGGAGTAGGAGCTTGGAGGGCTTAGGTACATCGGGTAGATTAGGCTTGGAGGGTCTCTTGCTTACTCATGTATCCCAACTGATTGTCTAGTGGATCGATTTCCGCTTGGAGGGCGGCGGAGAGGTTTTTCGCCGAGTTCTTTGGTTTCCTCTTCGAAAACACGTCTCGGTGTTTTCTGTGTTTGCATCCTTCTTCCCTACTCTTGTTCATTTCATTATTACTGCTGTGTTGCTTTAATTATGGATTAGAGTAGTTGTTTTGCTTATATGCTTGTGTTTACACTATTCCGCACTTATTATTAAGTTAGTGTAAAATCAACCAAGCTATAATTTTAATTTGGGGGTCTAAACAGCTCTTGTGTTTTCAACACGTTTTCGAGCTTTCAAAAATAAAACCAAATTTCTTAAATAATAATATTTCATATCTCTCTCTCTCTCTCTCTCTCTCTCTCTCTCTCTCTCTGTGTGATGAGGAGCCAAAGCCAACAACAACCACTATCACTCTAATGCGATAGCCAATCCTTCAACTCAAACTCCATCGTTCTGACCAACGTCCATGTGCGATAAGGAGCTCGTGGGATGCTATTGCCACACAAGGCGGCGACGATCTGAGGCTAGGTCCATGCTGGTCGAGCTTGAGACGAGGATATCCGAGTTAGGTGGTTCAGGATCGATTGGATCTAGTTTTCTTTGGGGTTGTTGGCCACGGATCAAGCTTTGTTGTGGATATGGGTTTAGGATGGTATTGGACGGTTGGGGTATTGGTGGATTTGGGTTTGTAGTCAAGGATTGTAGGATTAGTTTGAATCTTTGAATTTAGGGCTTTGTTCGAAATATCTAGAATTAGTTTGAAGCTGGGTTTGGTGGATCTGTATCTGGGTTTTCTTTTAGGCGAGGATTTAGTCTTTTAGAAGCAACACGGCCTATGTTGATTTAAGATTGTTGGACTAAATTGTTGTTTAGTTACCAAGAAATTGCAAGAAAGGAAAAAAATATATATCAATAAAATAAAAATGAAATTTTGCTAGTTAAGAAAATTGTGATAAACTTAGAAGAAAAAAAAATACAAAACGGAAAAAATTAGTAAAGAAAAGAAAATTATTTTTTAAAGTTGATGTGGTTTTTTTTGCCACCTAAGCGCTGACATGGCCACTTAGACTTAGACACATCAGTATCTAATAGAGTTTTTTAATATTAAATAAGCCAAATGTACAAATTGTTTGCCATATAAGCATTTTTCGTTAGTGAGTTAACAATAAACACTAAATTAACTGTAAATTTACAATAGTAAGGACCAAATTGACTATACCAAAACATAGGGACCAAATTAACTATGACTTCAAAATGTAGAGACCAAAATAGTGTTTTCGCCTTGAATAAAACAAACTCTACATATTGTATAATTTCTCAAGCAATACAATAAGACCCGTATATAGTAGAGGTGGCAATTTTTACCTAAACCTATTAACTCACCCATGACCCACTTAATTTGGTAATATTTGGGTTAAATGGACAAGACACAAATGAGTAATTCAATTAAATAAGTCTTAGTAGGTAAGCCAACTGGGTACTCAAGTATCCATCTAAAATTTAAAGTTTGATACATAAATATATATATATATATATATATAGAAGGAAGAATAGAAGGAAGAAGCTACGGTAAACCTTAATAAGCTAAACCAGCTGCCACTTCTTCCATCTAATGAGGAGAAATTTTCACACTATGCAGTTTTTTCTTTTGGTTGATTAGCAAAATAAAAGTTTAACTTTTACTTACAATGCAACGACATGGCATACACTATCAGAGTAGGAGCAATTGCAAAAGAGAGAATTGTTGTACGGTGGCTTCCATTCCAATTTTGGCGTTAACCAACTTAGGTCATTTCTGCATTGTTCCACGTTGGTATTCAAGTCTTTCTTTCCCAATTGTTCAGCTATTTCACCAAGGGCTTTCACTGCATGATAAATCAAACTTAATCAATTTCCTTTTAACCTTATACCTTTTTTGTTGGCTTTAGATTTTTTTTTTTTTTCTTTTTGAAAAATAATTACAACATGCTGTTAATTCCACAGCTCGAACCCTTTCCCTCCTAGACCCCCAAGCACTTTGTATATGAGGAGGTGCCAATTCAGTTACAAGGCCTTTAGATTTAATATAGTCAATAGCATTCAAATTCCTTGACCAAGTAATAAATTCAAATAATGTAATATTATGATCATAAAAATATTAATTAAATTTTAACTTAAAAATGTTATATCCACAACATTTTCACAATAAATTTTAAGTACTATGTTACTATTAGCTATTATGGGCGAACAAAAAAGTAATTTAAATTAGAACCATAAAAACTTATCACCGTAAAACTTGAACCTTGAGATGTGCATTAAAAATTTTAAGAAAGGGAAAAAAATCCAATTGTAATGCCTTATTAATGAATAAGAAATGAGCTTCCTCAAGCAAATTAAAAGATTTAAGATCAAAATCTTCAAAGTTATCTCAAGGTCTTTTCTTCTCCCACATTTTATTTTGAGCTATGAGAAATTGAATATGCAATTGGGCTCTTTCATTGGGCCAATTGACTATGGGTACCCTATCTATATATCTATGTAAAGTACTAAAATGGTTGGGTTAATGAGGTGGCACTGAGTTTGTTAATGCCTTCATTTCAACATAATAGGTTGAGAGGCTAGAATCTCACTGTGTTTCTAATTTAGCTGTTTAGGGAAGTAAGATTTAAACATAATATTGAGGACAAAATTAATTCTAAATTTTATTATTAGTATAAGAAAAAAATGACTTAATATATTAAATGGAAAAAAAATATTAAAATAGTAAACATAAGACAAATGTAACCTATAATTTGTTTTCCCACGCTTGGTTTCAATTGATTTTTTCATGCCTAGTTTAGAGTTGGTATATGCTTAAGCTATTCATTCATAATTTAAGCTCACTATAAATAGATATTTCGAACAAGTAAAAAAATATAAATAATCAATATATAGTCATTCTCTTATGAAGTTCAAACTTCAAAGATTCATGTAAATATAAGATATTCACACAAATTACCTGAATACTTAAAAAGTAAAATTAAAAATAAATTAACATAATCTACGACATGATCACATATCTACGACATGATCATATATTTGAAAATTTTAAAATATACTATGTAGGCCTTGACTTTCTAAAGATGATGCATGAGTTTTTATTTTTTATTTTTTTTATTAGCTTAAAAGTGCCAATATTTATTCTTTCTATCTTAGATTTCATTTTGAAGTATCAAAATATGGGTTGATTGCAAAAGACTTTAAAAAGTATATAACATTGCTGAAGAATTATAAAATTCAACACATTAGTTAGAAAATATTGTGATAATATGTTATGATTTCAAGGTTACATATAAGAATATTTTCCTCGATTACAATAGGAGAGTTAAAAGTTATTTTTATAAAAAGAAGTTTCAATTTTGGAATATTATTTTATTGGTGCGATAGTCACTCCACAATTATAAATATTTGTGGGGTGTGAGGAATAAGAGCCAGAATTCAAATCTCTAAAAGAGAGCTCCACACACATATACACTTAAATTAGATTAAAGTAGGTTGCGATGTTGACTTGGGTTTTTAGTCACTGTGGTTGATTAAGTTTGGTTTGGGTTTTTGGTTGGGTTGATCATGGTGATTTTTGGTTGGGTGCCAATAGTGTTGTTGTCAGTTGTGGGTGATCTACTAGTGGGTTTTTTGTTGGGTTAATCACAATAAGTTTTTGATTGGGTGTTGGTGGATCATGGTGGTTTTGGGTTTCGATAGTGCATTGGTGATGTGAACTAGTGGGTGAGATCATGGTGGTATCAATGGTTGCTATAGGTTGTGGATGATTCTGGTGGTGTCATGGGTTATAGGAAAATGAATTTTTATTAGGTTGTATACTTATATGTTAAAAGAATATGAGATGTATGGTGTATTGTTAAGTGATGTGTTAAAATAAATAAAGCAACCTTTTGAGGTGCAAATTAAAGGTCCATTTAGGAACCGCTTATTTTACTAAAATTAAAAAAATTTTGCTAAAAAAAAAAATTGACTTTTGGAGCAATGGAACCCACTTTTTTTTTGAAACAAAAGCATATCATTCAATTAATCAAAAAAATTAGCATCTTGGTACAAAGCTTTCCTAGCTATTGGAGGAACATCGCAATGGAACCTGCTTAATAGTGCAATGAAACCCACTTTAAGAGAAAAATAAGCTAAAAAATAAAATAAACTAACTTTTTCTCAAATCCTAAACACAACCTAAATACTGGCTTCGTTTGGTACACCCACGCAAACACATGTTTTCAGTTTTTAAATAACATTATACGTATTTTCACACACTTTTTCATCCACACATATTTTCACACATATTTTCAAACGCATATTTTCAATTTTTAAGTGCATGTATCAAATACTACCTAAATTTTTTAACATCCCAAATGTGAATACTCTTATCCCCAAAAGATTTGAAAAACAAGCAAAAGTAAATCACCCATGCAGTGTACGAAGAAAAATCAATCACCGTCCATACTAAAGTTGGTGATGAAGGAAAGATTTGAATCTCGTTCCCGTTCTATAGTTAAGAATTTTTTATTTATTTTTTTATTTATTTTTTATATAACACGTTCTATAGTTATAAAGCTAGTGCAAAAGAGTCTTCAAAAAAAAAAAAAGAAAAAAAAAAAGAAAAAGAAAAAGAAAAAAGCTAGTGCAAAAGAGGGTGAGATTGAGAATTAAAAATTTTAATTTTCAATCTTAACCACAGGTGAGAAAAGTTGAAAAATTAAAAATTAAAAATAAACTCTGATACTCTCAATCATTGAAAAATTATTGCATCTCCTGAGTCTCAATCCCGGAAAGAAACATGTCGCTGGGATGATATATCATGTTTGAAAAAGACAAAGGTCCATATATATCATTTATATATATATATATATATATTCCAAATTTCGGTGGGTTTGAAGGTTTTTAATATATATATATATATATATGTGTGTGTGTGTGTGTGTGTTTTAGATTAAAATTGTGCGCTGTTTAACTTTTCTCAAAAATAAAAAACAAAATTTGACTTGACAAAAAATTATTAGAGGTTTTCTAAGCTTCCTTATAGAACCCTTTTCTTTTCTTTTCTTTTCCTTTTTTAAAGAAACAAACACACAATGACACACATACATCAATATAGAACTTAAACTAGTAAAGTAATTAAATAACAATAATCAATCAGAGCAATATATTGGATATCAACTATACTGTTTTCGCCTACTCCTTCTAATGCTGACGATTTTTTTTTTAACACAGCTGAATGTATAGATGTCCAGTTTGAAAGAACAGATTTGATCCTATGTATGAAGTAAAAATATACAGAAATATTATATAGATAGAAAACAAAGCAAAGAATGTCCTGACCTTCATCACTATGAATTGTCCCTGTTCCAGGTTGTACTGCCATGCGCATAAGTAACAAGAACACTGTAATGCTAATGTAAGGAAGAGCAAGCCTCGCCATTATTAATTGTTTGCTGTGCCGACTAGCTATTCCACGAGCTCTGTTTGCAAAGTCCAGAAAGTCTGATATGCCATGTATATAGATGTACTTGTTAAATGTTAAGGGACCCTATAATTTAAAGAGTAGGGCCCTTAACATTCAATAATTTTTGCTTTCGCTTTCGAATCTTCAACGGTTAGGACTATGTCCCATTCCTAAGATAAATGAGACTTCTCCATATTACGAAGCCAACAAAAAGCTAACTTTTAATAAAAAAGCCTTGTTCCGAAATTTATTGTTGGCTTTTTAATGTCCCATCCATTTGTCAGACCTTTTTTTTAGGTTTGTCATGTGCTTTTCCGTTTAACCTTTTTTTTTTGGTCAGCTTCCGTTTAACGTTTAACTTGTTTGTTAATATGTTTCTAAAAAAAAAAAAAAAACATGTTTGTTTATATAATACTGATTTTTTTAATATTATTTTTTTAATTTCAAGTATCTTTAACAAAATTTTAAAAAAATAAATAAATAAGCGAAAAAAATTTATGTCAAAAACTGATGGATGATCTTCACATATAAGTATATAACCCGTAAAAGTCTTTAAATTACGATTATGTGGGTTTATTCTTTATTTTTTTTTTTCTTTTTTCAATTTTTACAATAGGTAGTTGAGTAGATCTGGATTTGATGCAATAGCCTTGTTCAATAGTGAACTAATGGCTGAAATTAAAAAGTTGAAAAATCATTTTAATATCAGCCCTTGAATTAGAATTTTTTAATAACCGCACGAGATCTCAATCTATAATTGAGTTGGTACGGGTGGCTCCACGTTTAAGATAGGGTGGTAATAGGATAGGATCATCCTCATTTGCAAATATATATTTATATATGTATATATATATATATATACTTACAACAAAAATTATATACTAAACTAATTTATTTTGATCACCCTAATAAAAATATTAAACACCTTGATTTAAAAATCACAAAAATAAGTTTTACAAAAATAAAAGTAATGCTACATTCAAAATATTTTCACAGTAATTTCACAACAAATCATATATGGTAAGTTGTTACTAATTCTAATTTGGGACTAATATTGACATCATCTCTTTACCCATCAATAATAGTTTGTCGCCTATGATTTGTTATGAAAATATTATAGATATAACATTTTCACAGTAATTTCACAACAAATCATATATGGTAAGATGTTACTAATTCTAATTTTGCACAAATATTAACATCATCTCTTTACCCATCAATAACAATTTGTCGCATAAGATTTGTTATGAAGATGTTGTGAACATAACATTATTCCAAAAGTAATTCTGACCCTCTAAATATAATCCTTAACCTCTTAAAAAAAAGTGTTTAAATAACAACAATAAAAATCAGCCCAAATTACAACAAAAATAAACCAAACAAAAACAAAACTAGACCAAACAATAACAAGTGAACAAATTATTCAAAAAAAAGCCTATTCAAAAAAGAAAAATTCCTAATCATTCAAATTTGTAATTCGTTGAACCTATTACATAAAAATAATCTCTAAGTTTTTTTTTTTTTAAATGGTATCAAGAAAAATATTATAGTCATAAATTCTCTATAGCAATGCTAACAGTTTTTCCCTCTTTGGCTTTGTTATTACAACAATTTTGCTCTCTTTAGCTACTTGGTTCACAATTGTAGAAAATATCATCTCTCTCTCTCTCTCCCCACATTTCTCTCTTGTCTATTATCATTTTAGACTCTCTCTCACTTTATTACTCTTATCTTACTATTCTTAGTTTTAACTTTATTTCTTAAAAGTTCTTTTTTTTCTTTTTCTTTTTTTTTCTTTTTGTCTTTGCTAGTAGAAAGAAATTATAATACTTCATCCATTTGCCTTTTTTTTTTTTTTTTTTTTTTTTTGG
>NW_027069474.1:49616-69942 GCF_002906115.3 Quercus suber
TACCTTTCAATTGGATACATCCATCGATATTGTACCGGGCCTCCTAGAATTGCTTCTCGAGGCAAGTGAACAGCAAGATGGACCATAACATCGAAGAATGCTGGAGGAAAGAATCTCTCAAGCTTGCATAGTATAAGAACTATACGTTCTTCTAATTTCTCCAATTCACTTCGCTTTAAGGTCCTTGAGCATAAGTCTTAGAAGAAGTTGCCCAACTCAAACAATACAATACTAATGTCTTTAACTGCAAACCCTCGCAACCCAATTGGAAGAATTCGTTGTAGTAGCACATGACAATCATGACTTTTCAAACCAGATAATCTACCATTTTTTGCATTCACTGACCTTGATATGTTGGCTGCATAGCCATCTGGATACTTGACTGATTTCAAAAAGTCATAAAAACCATCCCTTTCATTGGGCTTAATGAAAAGAAAACTCGAGGCTTGTCATATGATCTATCAGAACGTTGTTTCAAATGCAACGTGTGCCTGAAGTTCATATTTTGCAAGTCTATCCGAGCCTTGTCAGTGTCCTTGTTTTTTCCCTCAATGCCCAACAAAGTACCATAAGTACTCTCACTAATGTTCTTCTCCACATGCATGACATCAATGTTGTGCTTAAGCTTCTTATTTTTCCAATATGGAAGCTTATACAAAATACTTGCCTTTGACCAATTTGGCTCCCAATAATTTGTTTCTTCTTGATACTTTGATGCTTTCCTAAAATTATATTTGGCATTCTATCTAGCTGCTCTTGTATCTTTTCCACTTGTAACTCTAAAGATCTCTTCCGTTTCTCTGGTAAACCATTATGCAACCGACTATGTCTCCAACGATGTTCCATAGGTAAATAAGCTCGATGGTTAATGAATCCAATTTTACTTTTTAAAGCTTCTGAATATGGTTGATCATTGCAAGTGTAACAAGAATGATAACCCTTTGTCCTCCACCTAGACATGTTACCAAATCCAGGATAGTCATGTATTGTCCACAACAAAGTTGCACGCATCTGAAAATGCTCTTTACTATAAGCATCATAAGTTTCTACACCTTCTTCCTACAACTCCTTCAACTCATTAACCAATGGTTTCAAGTAAATATCAATCTCATTCCTCAGTTGATGGGGACCGAAAATAAGCAAAGACAACATAAAATACAGCTCCTTCATAACCAACCAAGGCAGTAGATTATAGGGGATAAGTATGACAGGCCATATACTATAGTTGTTGTTCATATTTCCAAAAGGATTAAATCCATCTGTAGCCAACCCAACCTTACGTTGCGAGGTTCGAGGGCAAAATCAGGATGTTGCAAATCAAACTCCTTACACTCCTCACTATCAGCCGGATGCCTCATTATCCCATCATCCACACGTTTGTCTATATACCATCTCATGTCCTTAACTCTTTGGCCTGACATGTACAATCTCCTTAGTCTCGGTGTCAATGGAAAGTAACGCAATACCTTATAAGGAATCTTCTTACCTTGGGTACGTGTATCTTTGTACCTAGGCACCTCACACACCGGACATTTATCAAGGTTTTCATTTTCCTTCCAAAATAGTGCATAATCATTTTTGCATGCATTTATATGCTCGTATGACATGCCTAAGTCACGTAATATCTTCTTTGCTTCATAAGTTGACCTTGGAACCAAGTTACCTTTCGGTAAAACCTTTGTCAGCAATTCTAGCATCATATCAAGTCCCTTATTACTCAAGTTGGTCATTACTTTTACATTCAACATCTCAATAACAAACTTCAAGATACTATAATCAGTACAACCTGGATACAACTCACGCTTTGCATCTTCCTCAAGTTTGTCAAAATGATGCACCTCCTCATCTTCGGTTGCATTTCTTGGTTCCCTTCTAATTCGGTCATCTACCAAGGTATCGATACCATCCATAGATCACCATCCGACATTTCATTATCATGAATGTTCTTGTTCAATACACGAGCTTCTCTATGATTATACCAATTAATGTAAGATTGCATAATTCCACGATGAAGCAAATGGATACGCACAGTTTGAGGAGATTGTCGATAGCAATTCACACAGTGAATACACAAACACGGAATATTACCACTCAAGTCTACAACCACTCTTGCGGAATTAATAAATGCATTAACCCCTTCAATATATGGATGACTTCATCTGCCATCGGGTGTCTTACCCATTGTCATCCAACTTTTATCCATGTTTGACTACAATTACAAGATGAATGCTACTTTAGTAAAATAAGGACAACTTATGCATAATGTATTCTAACATCTAAATCTATAAGTTACATAGATAGAGTTCTATCCTATTCATGAATGCACAAGTTTATATTAATACTTAAATAAATATACATTGCACACATAAATATACACTCCTAATATGAATTTAAGCCACCTTATAACATCATGCAAGCCACCCGCTTGCTTCAACACAACAACCCACCACAAAACAAATTTTTAACATCACAACTATAATGCTTACAAGTATTGAAATTGAATAAAGGAACACAATTGCTACTAATCAACAAGTTTCATTCACATCTGCAAGAAATTAAAAACACTCCCAATATGAATTTAAGCCACCTTATAACACCATGCAAGCCACCCGCTTGCTCCAACACAACAACCCACCACAAAACAAATTTCCAACATCACAACTATAATGTTTACAAGTATTGAGATTGAATAAAGGAACACAATTGCTACTAATCAACAAGTTTCATTCACATTTGCAAAAAATTAAAAACACTCCCAATATGAATTTAAGCCACTTTATAACACCATGCAAGCCACCTGCTTGCTCCAACACAACAACCCACCACAAAATAAATTTCCAACATCACAACTATAGTGCTTCAAAGTATTGAAATTGAATAAAGGAACACAATTGCTACTAATCAACAAGTTTCATTCACATTTGCAAGAAATTAAAAACACTCCCAATATGAATTTAAGCCACCTTATAACACCATGCAAGCCATCCGCTTGTTCCAACACAACAACCCGCCACAAAATAAATTTCCAATATCACAACTATAATGCTTACAAGTATTGAAATTGAATAAAGGAACACAATTGCTACTAATCAACAAGTTTCATTCATATTTGCAAGAAATTAAAAACACTCCCAATATAAATTTAAGTCACCTTATAACACCATGCAAGCCACCCGCTTGCTCCAACACAACAACCCACCACAAAACAAATTTCCAACATCACAAGTATATATAGAGTTTTATAAGTTTTTAACTAGAATATACTTACTTTGCTCAAGCTAAGTTTACAACTTTTAGAAAAAATCCAAAGTTAACTTATATTCTTCACCTTGTTCCTCACAATTTCTTCAACCACAAAAGAGAGAGCTGAAAAAAGAAAAAAAAAGAAAAAAAAAAGATAGCTTTTAGTGAACAGTTAAGTAGACCCAATGATAAGCATAAAAAGATGAGTGAAGCTTTACCTGCATGCAACACATAAATAAGTGCAGCTTTACCTCTTGATGGAGACAATGTAAGAATTTCAATAAAGAAGGAAACACAATGTTATAGTAACTAAAGGTGTTAAACTACACTCCTATCAAGAAGTTCTACAAATATAAACACACAAGGAAATCAATCTAAACTTTTCCTTTTAGAGCATGTAATCATGTTTAACTATTAGATATCCTCCTATAAAAATTTGCTAAAGACATGACAACTACTCCACTATTCTTTACACCATATCTCCATCCTAATAAGTACACTCATACATCAATAAAAACAAACCTTAAAACAAAAAGTTCCATAGAATCCATCAAATGGTTAACCACAAATACCCAAAAGAACAATCACTTTCACTTCTCACTAAAAAATAAATCAAACAAAGCAAAAATAAGAATTTATGATTGATTTCAAAACTGAGACCCAAAACCATTTCACAACAATCACCATTCCACAACCAAAATCACCATTCATGTTCACAAACAACAACAGCATAGCCCTCATCCAAAACAATCTATACAAAATGAGAATGGTCTCTATTCAAACTTAGACAAATTATCCTACCACAAAGAACAAATTTCAAACCAAAAAACAAAAAAAAAACAAAAAAAAAAGGAAAAAAAAAAATTAACATCAAGCAGAAAAATTAACATCAAGCATTTAGAAACAAAAATTAATAAAACAGTTCCACAACAAGAGCTTGAAGAAAGTCAAAACAACCTGAAGTGAAATCCAATTCTTTATAGCTCTTGAACCTATAAAACAAAAGGGCACAAAATTGAATTTCATTAAAAAAAAAAAAAACTCAGATATTAGTTTTTTGGGTAATAATCAGTCATAACCAAAAAGAGAAGAAGATTAGCATTGGACTCAAAAGGAAAAAAGAAAAAAGAAAAAAAAGACTTGAATCGGTGAATGGAAGCGAAGGGTCACCGAAGGGAAGCCAAACCGGCGCTTGGAAGCCGAACCGTCGCTAGTTGGGAGTCGGAGCGTCGCTGGGTGCGTCGCCGGTGCTCCGCTGAAGCGACGCTTGGATCGTCGCGAGTGCGACGCTAGGATCGTCGCCTTCGCGTCGCCGAAGTGTCGCTGGTGCGTCGCCTTCGCGTCGCCGGTGGGCTGCTGAAACGACGCTGAGCGTGACGCTTGGATCATCGCGACGCTTGGGACACTGGGATCATCACCTTCGCGTCGCCGGTGCGTCGCCTTCTTGTCGCCGGTGCGTCACCTTCGCGTCGCCGGTATGTGTTGCTGAATCGGAAGTGAAGGTATGTGTTTTTTTGTGGGTATGTGAGGGAAAGACGAGAAAAGGGAAGTGAAAAAAAAAAAAAAAAAACAAAGGGGCTGAAGCATATAAGTGTTATCACTAACACCTCTAGCGACGAACTTCATATTTCGTCACTAAAGGTGTTAGTGATAACGTACTCATACTTATGGTTTAGTGACGAAATTCATATTTCGTCACTAAAAAATCTATTATTTTTTTTAGTGACAAAATTAATATTTCGTCACTAAAGCATATTTTTAGTGATGAAATGTTATTTTGTCGAAAAAAATATATAAGTGCAAAACCTTTAATTTTTTTAGTGAGGACTATTTTTCGTCACTAATACTTACTTATAGTGACGAAAGTATTTTCGTCACTAAAACTATCCATAGCAATACCTATAGTGACGAAATATTTCGTCACTAAAAATTTCAACTTTTAGCGACGAAATATTTCGTCACTATAGATTAATTAAGTTGGTGCCAAAGTTTCCCTCCGTGGCGCTTATTTTTCAGATCACAATAGCGACGAAATTTATTTTTCGTCGCTAAATGTAATAATTTTTTTCATTATTAGTGACGAAATTCATATTTCGTCACTAAAGCTGTATTTTTAGTGACGAAAAATATTTTCTCACTAATTTTCGTCACTAAAAGTACATTTTGTTGTAATGTTAGAAAATCGAGACATATATATGGTACTACAACAGGCATGAGTACCCTATCCCTATGTGACGCTTTAGTGCATGTGTAATGTGTGATCAAAGATTGGATAGTAATTTAATTTTTCTATTGGAATTAGATGAGATATATTGGATCATAATACATACAAGTTATTTTCTAATACATAAGTAACTAACTTTTTAAAAGATTACTATTTGAAGGATGATGAATCAATATGAAAAGTCATGATTTTTAGAAATGTACAATTTCAAAAGACTATTCATTGTATATATTTAGGGTACGAAACAAGGACAAATACAAAATTTTACAATAAATTCTTTTAGAAGGAAATTTAATAATTATTGCCTGTAGTTGGTGAATTACCTATAACCCGTCAACAAGCTGTTTTGATTGAGAGTAATTATCATCTTAAATATAGTGTTCGAAATACAACTCAAAAATTAAAATCATATTATTTCATTATCACTGATTCCTACTTTCATTATTTCAAGATTTCGTAAGAAGAAGACCCCTCATTCAAGGGCATTAGAAGCTTATTAAGCCACGGGTCCCAGAAGGACCAGAATCAATTATAAGTCGTAAACTTCTAGCAAAGGGAACAAAATTAACAAACAGTACTCCGAAACAGTCCCAATTCAAACTTACTTTCCTTTTGGAAACATCTCCACGTATATTTGTACTTAATAAATATGGAAATCTTTTTTTTTTTTTTTTTATATATATATATATATCTTAAAAAAAAAAAAGGATACCACTATACTTTTAGCTTTTTACTAATAAGTAATAATCATATAATCATAAGCGGATCCCATTATTTGGATATATAATGGACCTAAGGCCCAAGCCAAGGACTAAAAGCGTCCGAGAAGGGGTAAACGCTGTTAAAAAGGACCATATTGACGAATGGAGAAGTCAATTTAGATCATTGCCGAGAATAAGAGCCACCTCGGATGACCGATGCTGAGGTTCGTAAAAATGGTTTGCTATTCGAAGACACGTCATAGAAACACCTAGTTGATACGGATAAGTACTACGGAAGTTCAAGACCTGGAGGGATCCTAAAATATCTAAGGAGAAAGCTGCTACCTCCGCATTAAATGCACTGCAGTTAACTCCCTGGTCACATTAATGTAGAGATGATGCCTGAACAGTGGACTTCAACCTTACAGTTACTATATGGTGACTTAGGGGAGGGGCTGGTGGGACAAGTATCAACACCAACCCTCTAGCATGCACGTGTAAGGTGGGAATGAAAAGGAAAGATGATATAAAAGAAGAAGGAGGCAACAAGAGAGAGGGATAGAAAGATTGAAGAGAAAAATTCTATAGCATTCAGAAACCAAATTTGTAACCGAACTTAAGGATAATATATAAGAACAGACCTTCTCGGACTTGCCAAAGATGATTTTTCTTCAATAAACACCTTTTTCTTTTCATTCTCTTATCATCTAAACCCATTTTAGTATTTGTTTGATTAACTAAAACCCAGTTTTCTAACCCATTCTCTATAAATTTATTATTTTAGACTTTTAAGGGCGAAGTCCATCCACTTAGTGGGCTAGGAGTCCAAATCTAGTCCTCACAATTGGCACCGTCTGTGGGAACTACTGGTGTTTTAGTGAATCCAACTTTCAATGATGGTAGGTTCAGGTCCACACCAGGCAAAATCTATGGGTTCCCAGCGTTAAGATCATTTTTGAGATCTTGAATGACAGAGGACCGGGAGGGAAGTGTACATATTACCCATACCAGTAAGAGCAAGTCTCGGGGTAAAAGCCACGTCTTTCAGGAGGAGAATGCCAAAAACATGTAGAAGGAGATTGATCACCTGAGGAGAAGCTTGCATCATGAACGGTGAAGGCAAACTTCATCCAATCTTGACTTCTCTTTTGATGGCGAGAAGGATAGTAACTATAAGCGTAGATTCTAGGACTCCCCCTAGCGAGTCTTTCTTGTATGATGAGGACTATCATGATGAGCGTAGAAATAGAAATTCATCCTCAGTCGGCCTGGGAAATGACGCTATGAGTAGAGCATTTAACCAGATTTTCAGGTCACCTTTCACGCGTTGGATTGAGGGAGGGAGACTTCCTCAGCAGTTTTACCAACCCATGTTCACCATGTACAACGGAAGAACAGACCCTGTGGAGCACGTTAGCCACTTTAATCAAAGGATGACCGTACACTCCAAGAACGAGCCTTTGATGTGCAAGGTATTCCCATCTAGTTTGGGGCCTGTGGCTATGAGGTGGTTTGATAGTTTGAGAGTAGGTTCTATTGATTCTTTCAAGGAACTTACTCAAGTATTTGGATCCCGCTTCATCACGTGTAGCAGGGTTCCTCGGCCTTTAGCATCTTTGTTGTCTTTGTCCATGAGAGAAGGAGAAACCCCAAAGACGTATTTAGACAGATATTGGGAGATGTTCAACGACATAGATGGTAATTTTGATGATGTAGCCATTAGCACTTTCAAGCTCGACTTGCCTGCCGAGCATGGCTTAACGAAGTCTTTAACTAGGAAACCTATTACCAGTGTACTCATAGATTGGATTGACAAGTACAAGAAGGTTGAGGAGGACCAACAGCAAGGGGAAAGGACAAGGTTATCCTTTAAAAGAGGAGGGATTTCAAGTCAGACCGCTACAACAATGGTAGATCTCGAAGGGATTTTGCTGGGCAATCTTCGTGAATGGTTTTTAGACCCCTTAACCTAACCAGATTAACCTAGTTAATTAGCCAAGTGATTAACTTAGTCAAATTAATCAAATCTAGATTATCACAATCAAACAATCATATCAAGATATAAAGCAGTGGAAAAATAAATAACACAAGATATGATGACCTAAGAAATTACACGGTAAAAACTTGGGGAGGATTTGACCTAGCTATCCTCAAGGTAAATTTGAATCCACTATATAAAAGAATCGAAGTTCATACAAAAGGACTTACAAGCACCCACGCTCGACTTCCTAATGCTACCCACTAGTAGAACTTACTGACAAGACCACGTGCAAGCTCTGAATCCACGAACTCCTTCTTTCTTGAATTCTCCACAAGATACAAGCACTCTCGCTTGTGTTTCTTTATACTCCAATGGCAGCAATTGAGTTGATCATCAAGGTATTGATAATATCTCTACCTTGAAAACCATAAGTTTATGTGAAGGAAAGCTCCTCAAGGATCTCACAAGAGATTCACACAAACCGCAAAATATGAGTAATAATACAACCAGAGTAACTCTAAAAAACGTGGTTAGGGTTTTTCCTTATATACCTAAGGCAAAAACATAAAACCCAAAACGTTTAATAAAATAGGGCTGAGTTGGAAATTCTGCAGAAAAACATTCTGGTCAACTTTCGATTGATCGAGTCGATCTTTCGATCGATCGAGCCTATCTTTCGATCGATCGAGCCAGGCTGAAATGCGCTAATGTATCTGCAACCTCTCGATTCCAACTTTACATGAATTACACAACTTTGAGCAAGCCTAAACAAGACTAAACATATTGTTTTGATCGTGGTTTGCCAACATTACACATTAGAGTTATAAATACATCAAATCCTAAGTCTTTAGAACCTAACAAACTTCTCCTTTGGCAATCCGTGACAAAACACAAATTAAAAGCTCAAAGTTTACAAATAGAAGCCCTTTACAAAAATAATGCTCATAACACAAATTCAATCCTAACTACTATCTATCAGTTGTAAGAGTAGACAGCAGCCCAATTGAATCAACGTGTATATTCTTGAAACACTTAACAAACGCATAAACGCATGTGTGACATTTAATTTTTCAAGTTTCATGAATTTTTTATGCATTTATCCTTAGAATTTTCGGACCTATTCTTTTTGGGGATTTTCATGATTCAAGCCTTTATAAGTGAAATTGATCATTGGGTTTTTGTTGGGACTTGATATAAACATGATATTGAAGATTAATTTGGTCAATTTTGTGATTTGTGAAACATTGAAGATTCTAGGGCTTGAAATTAATCCGAATTGGGGATTTATTTAAATTGGGTTCAATTGATGCAATTGGCTTGTTGAATTGATGTAATTGATCATTATATTTTGTATTCTAGCTTGTGTGATGATCAATTAGTCAAATGTTTTCAAAATTTTAACAAGTGGTTTTCAATTTTGAGGTTTTTCTTATAGAAACTCTGTGCTCAAGCCAATTTTGTGAAATTGAACTTACTTTGAACTTAGTTTACTGCATTAGAACATGCATCATGACATTGTAATTGTTCATGCATCATATAGATTTTTGTTCTATATTTTTTTTGTGCTAACTTGCAGTCTACTCTTGGTTTGTGCTTTATTTTGATCTTTTGGTTCTTCTTGTGTCTTTGTTCTTTCCTTAGCATCATGCCTAGGAAGACTAGAGCTCGTAGGTCTTTCCCTCACCTTCTCCTCCCCCACCTTCTTTTAACTATGAGAAGTTTCCTAGTGAGAAAACCCAAGAGATTTTTGATACACTGAACCTTAGGAGAAAGATTTGGGCTGAGCGTTCTGTTGTGTTAGATGAGCTTGATCCTGTCATTAGGGTTAATTTGAGCATCGGGGCTAGTTACCTCTGTTAGATATTTCTGATCCTCCTCCTCCAGCTACCCTAATTAAAGAGTTCTTTTCAAACATCTCTATCCGCATCTATGATTCCAACACTTTGGTTAAGAGTTGGATATGAGGTGTAGAGTACACCATTACTCCTACTGTGGTGGCTGATGCTCTAGGGGTACCTTTGGTCTAGCACCCTGTTTACCCTTTTGATGAGTCTCCTCTTTTGAGTGATGTCATGTCTTACATCACTGGGTCTTCTATCCAGTGGGGTTCTGATCCTCGGATCACCATTGCTAAGCTATCTGAGTTGCATTATCTCTTCTTTAGGATAGCTTGTCATATTATATGGCCCATTTCTCATCTTCACACCATTCCTCTCGAGCAGTCTGTCTTTTTGTACGCTCTTATTACTGATGCTCCTATTAGTTTTCCTCACTTGTTTCTTCATTCTTTAAATGAAGTTTATAGGAGTTCATCTTCTTCTCATGCTCTTGTCCATCCTATTTTTATTCATAAGATTTTGTTATATCTTGGTCTAGATGATTTCCTTTCTTCTAAGCCCATACATGTTATTGCTCCCATAGGTACGTCTTTTCTTAGACAAAGGGTTGTTCATCTTCGAGCTGACTCTAAACACCCTAGGTCTGAGCCTTCTGGTAGCGCACCTCCTCCTTCTTCTTCTACAGGTCCTGCTGGTAAGGATGTTCCTGATCCTGTTGGTAATGCTGCTACTGCTGATGTTCCTCCACCTCATTCAGATGACTTTGATATACGTCATACCTTGGAGACTGTCATGACCGTTCAAGTGACTCATGGTCAGATTTTGGTAGACTTGCTTGATAAGATACGTGTTTTGCAAGCCGACTTTGCGCATCTTAGTTCACCCTCACCACCTCTTTTTGATGATGGCTTGTGATTGTCCTTTGGCATTCCATCACAAAAAGAGGGAGTAGAGTTTTGACACTGTAGAGGAGTTTTTGTAGTTAGGGGGAGTATATCTTTTATTTTGCGGAGCTAGTGGAGATATTAGATTGTATCTCTAGGTGCTTCACTGTGTATATCATTTTTTTTTGGGCTATTCATGTTAGGGGGAGATACATTTATTTTGATATACATGATTCTTGTTTCTTATGTTCACTGCTTATTGACTTATATTTATGAGTTATTCATTGATCTATGTCTTTATTATGTGTTGTGTGAAACATGCAAGAATGTTTTATTTTTGTTGTATCTAACTTAAGGGGAGAGTTAGTTTGCATATTTGTTGATTTACTGTTTCTNTCCCTCTCTCTTGTTGCCTCCTTCTTCTTTTATATCATCTTTCCTTTTCATTCCCACCTTACACGTGCATGCTAGAAGATTGGTGTTGATATTTGTCCTATCAGCCCCTCCCCTAAGTCACCATACAGTAATTGTAAGGCTGAAATCCACTGTTCAAGCATCACCTCCACATTAATGCGGCCAGGGAGTTAGCTGCAGTGCATTTAATGTGAGGTAGCAGCTTTCTCCTTAGATATTTTAGGACCCCTCCAAGTCTTGAACTTCCATAGTGCTTATCTGTATCAACTAGGTGTTTCTTTGACGTGTCTTCGGATAGCAAACCATTTCTACGGACCTCGGCATCGGTCATCCAGGTGGCTCTTATTCTTGACACGACCCCCGGGTTGTTATGATCTAAGTTGACTTCTCCGTTTGTCAATATGGTCCCTTTTAACAACGTTTACCCCTTCTTGGATGCTTTTAGTCCTTGGCTTGGGCCTTAGGTCCATTATATATCCAAATAATGGGATTCGGGGCCTAAGGCCCTTACAATAGCCCCTCGAGATTCTTCTTTCTGGATCCTCGAGAAGAAATGAGTATTTTGATGCCGTTGTTAGTTGTTCTGTACTCCCTTCCTCTTTCCATTGCTAGCGAAGAAGCCTTTTTAACTACCCAAGGCATGTTTTTGTCGCTACGGCGCTCGAGACGTGCTCTTTATTAAACTTCTACGGCCTCTTGCTCCCCACATTCCACGGTGTGATGCAAATCCAATGGCTAATGTTTTTATTGGGTACGAGTGGGAATTTTCCTGCTTCTGGCTTCTCCCTTGATATAAATACCTCTCAAATCAACTTTTCCCCTCACTTTAGTATTCATTCCGTTCTAGCGCACATACCTTGAACCTGTACAACCTTTCACCTCACCTGAGCCCTTACAAATACCAAACCAGTCCGAGGACACCTTTACTCTTTCTGTAAGTCTTCTTGAACTTTTACTTTTTAAATTTCTATACACTTTCCTTCTCTTCTTACTTTCTCTTTTTATCCTCAGCTCCACTTTGCAATTTGCCCTATGTAATCCGCACTCCGTAGTAGAGATTTAAATGGGAGCTGGGTTAGGAGACAACTGTGTGTGACTAAAAATAGTGAGGAAGCTTACACGTAGCATGCACCACTACTAAAATGGTCATTTCCAGTGGTAAGTATCGAACCTCAACCTCATGTAGTGACTTACTCACGTAGTAAATTTGCCTCTGTACACCATCATCAACACGTATTAGCACCAAGCTCACCACGTGGGAAGCCACTGCGATGTAGGCAAACAAAACTTCATCCATTCGGGTTTGGACATAATGGGTGGCGAGACAGATATTCTTTTAACTGCTAGAAAGCCAAGACACACTCCTCGGTCCATTCAAACCCCTTCCAATTGTTTAATAATTGAAAGAAAGGTCTACACCTATCCGCCGACTAAGAGATGAATCGGTTTAGAGTAGCAGTCATCCCTGTAAGCTTCTGGACCTCTTTAGGATTCCGAGGTGGTTGCAGATTGTTAATTGCTTTAATTTGGTCAAGGTTGACTTCAATTCCACGGTTCGTGACCATGTAGCCCAAGAACTTCCTTGATCCGACACCAAAAGAACACTTAGAGACATTAAGCCATAGCTTGTATCTCCTTATGATATCAAAAATATTTCCGAGATCATTAACATAATCTAACTCTACCTTGCTCTTTACCACGATATTGTCGATGTAAGTTTCGATGTTTTTTCCTAACTGAGGCTCAAACATCCTAGTCATCATCCTTTGATAAGTAGCCCCTGCATTCTTCAAAGCAAAAGCATCACCTTATAATGATAATTCCTAGTATGAGTGCAAAAGCTGTCTTCTCTTGGTTGTCCTGAGCTAGGGGTATTTGATGGTACCCTTGGAAAGCATCAAAAAGCTCATTGTGGATGGCCCACCGTCGCGTCCACTAGTTGGTCAATTCGAGGCATAGGGAAAGGGTCCTTTAGGCAGGTTTTGTTTAAGTCTGTAAAATCTACACATACGCGCCACTTCCCTGTCTTCTTCTTTACCACTACTATGTTAGCCAGCCATTCAGGGTAAAAAACCTCTTTAATTGCCCCGGCCTGCTTAAGCTTCATCACCTCGTCCTTAACAGCATCAGAGTGTTCCTTAGATAAACATCGAGGTGGTTGCTTCTAAGGGGTGACAGATGGATTGACATTCAGATGATGGAAAATGAAATTTGGATCCACCCCGGGAGCCTCATAACATTCAAAGAAAAAACATTAATGTTGCTCTTGAGAAATTCCACTAACCCGTCAAGAAGGAGGCAACAAGAGAGAGGGATAGAAAGATTGAAGAGAAAAACACTATAGAATTCAGAAACCAAATTTGTAACCGAAATTAAGGATAATATATAAGAACAGACCTCCTCGGATCTTGCCGAGGACGATTTTTCTTCAATAAAAACCTTTTTCTTTTCATTCTCTTATCATCTGAACCTATTCTAGTGTTCGTTTGATTAACTAAAACCCAGTTTTCTAACCCATTCTTTATAAATTTATTGTTTTGGGTTTTTTGGGCCAAAGTCCATCTACGTAATGGGCTAGGAGTCCAAATCTGGTCCTCACAAGCAGCTTTAGGTATAGTTCAGGTGTTCAAAATTTCAAATGAACCTCCTGAGCTCAGCAAAAATAAATAAATAAATAAATTGGAGTATATAATTTTTTTTTATGTGACCTTTCTAAAATAAAATTTTGAACAGTTTGAACCTATATATATTTTTTAAGCCTAGATGAAATAAGCTTAAATATGATCCTCTCAACAATATTTTTGTCTTTCTAAACACAAAAAAGGGCCAAAAAGAAACTAATTTGATCTAAAATTTGGGGAAAAATAGTAAGCCCAACAATAAATGTAAAAATCTTTTCATTTTAAATCTTATAAAAACTCATTTAGATCTTAACAAATTTGAAATAAACAATAGATAGAAGTTTACTATATTTATATCTCGCTTGCAGTTCATTTAACAATAATAATTAATATGTTTATTATATTTACAAACAATAGATGACTTGCAAGATTTTATTTTAACAACAATAATTAGTATGTTCATTGTATTAATCTAAAAAAAAAATCTCAGAGCCGCCATTGCATATGATATATGTATTTTTTGATATAGTTGTAATATACTGCTAGCCCTGCAGTTTAAATCATTTTCTCCTTACTCTTTGTGCATCTAAAACCCTTTTCTCCTTAATCCCCAAAGTACTTTGTGCATAGGGATGTGCCAATTAAGGTACAAGACTCTTTGCAACATAACCTATTAGTTGTGATACTTTAGAAGGCTTTAGATAAAACTGCAAATGAGCCGAGTCAAGCTGAACCATGTATTAAAAATTAAAAATTATTCATTTAATTCTATTTCGAATTCAAGTCGAATTTGAACTCATAAATAATTAATGAACTAGATTACTTGTTCAACTTTTGATTGTTTTCCTATCAAACATGCTCAAGCTTGTTCACAAGATATTTTATTAATTATTTTTTCATATTTTGTAAACAAAAAGACTCTCTTCACAAATTTATATCAAGATTTAATAATAAATTTAAAATAAAATGTGGATCCTAGTTAGTTCAATAAGTGAAATATTTTGTTATTGAATAAAAGATTTGTAGAGTGAACCCCACCTTCAACCAAAATAAAAAATTAATTGATGTCTTAGCTTGATGACAATAGCAATCATCATAGAGTGGATGTCATAGATTGAAGTTTTATCATTTATATAAATAAAATATAGTATTTGTGCTAATAGATAGAATAATTTTTTTTTTGAACTTTTAAAAATTAGATTCAACAACATTTTATTGTTAATAATTTTTACTTTCAAACGTGCTATTTCTATTATTAATCTAATATCAAGTTTACAAAAATATATCTTATATATGATTTATATATTATTATAATATACTAGACTCATCATACACGGTTTGCGCTTGCAATAATGCTTTTTTTATTTATTTATTTGTTTTTTTGGTTTAGTGTTATAATTTTTAAAAGTGATATATAAATAATGGTGTGTATTTTTTTTTTTTTTTTTTTTTTTAAAGAAGTAAGGTAATGTGGAATAATGTTTAAAAAATTTTCAGTTTGGGTTTTAACATTTTGCGTACTAAAATACCCCCACGCAAATTTTTAAACTCTCTAAAATACCCCTATCTTTTAGTTAAATAATTTTAAATTTAAAAATACAAACTAGTTAAAAGAGTAATTTACTATTTCTAAGTTTTAGGTTTTTCCCTTTATTTTCTCCATTCAACCTAAAACTTAGGAAACTATCTCTAGTTATTATTATTATTATTTTTTTTTTGAAAAGATCTTTATTTTATTTTTAAACATTATTTCACGTTACTTTACCTCTTTCTTTAAAAAAAAAATACAAACAGTTATTTATATATCACTTTTAAACATTATAACATTAAACCAAAAAAACAAACAAATAAAAAAGAGTATTATTGTACGTGCAAAGCACATGTGATGAATCTAGTTTTTTTTAGAAGAAAAAATTTGGATCATTTCTCGATTTATGCGCGTCATCCTTGCGTAGGGCCATGCTAGTCTTCTCTATATCGTTCCAATTTTATCAGATGTCTAGTTAATAGTAAAGATACTTAAGTGGAATCCCTTAGTCACATATTTGTTTACAAACGCATAACTATATAAAAAAAAGCTTTACTCCAGACCGATTTGGAGCTACCTTTTTCAACACATTACAAGGCGAATTGTATAACTATCCATGTGTATTATTTAAATAATTCACATAACTCATTAAAAAAATCATATAACTTAAACTACACATGGATGGTTTTTGGGTTTGGCTTACCTCCAGTACTTTTTTAACTGGAGGTGTCATTTTGTTTTAAATACACAATAACAAGTGGTAGTGAGTTTTAATTTCCATATTTTTTTAATTAGTAAAAAATATGACAGTTTCTCATTAAAATAAAAGGAAATTCCGTTTAAAAAAGTAATAGAGATAAGCCAAACGTGGATTTTTAATTGCCACATAATAACTTCAATAGCAAGATAGTTTCAAATTGGTTTGAAGTCAAAATTTTTCCTAATTATATTTGAACTTGACTCCCATAATAATTGACTCAAAAATCATGCCTGAACTTAACTGCTCTATTAAATAAAGCAACATTAAAAGAAGTACAAATTAAAATTGAGAGCTTTGTTCCATTAATAAGAAATACAGTATAAATATGAATATATATATGTGTGTGTGTGTGTGTGTGTGTGTGTGGGGCCAAAGAATTTGGCGACCCCGGCCCACTTCATAATGAGCCTAAGGCCCGCGCTGAGGGGGGAAGAATATCTGAGGACAAAAAAAGAAAGCCCAAAATGCCAAGGATCATAGTCGAGGATAATCCTGTCCTCGGTTAACCAAGATCACAGAAGGGAGAGCGGCACACCATCAAAGGCCACCTCCCAGAGCATTCCAAGAAAAAAGGACGAGTACGATGGACCAGCTATGGGGGTATGGTGGAAGAGCAATTTAAGGAGAAACTGTCACATCCGCATTAAATGCCCACAACTAACGCTTTGGATGCACTGATGGGAAAATGACCTCTAAACAGCGCTACTTCGGTTACTGCCAAAAAGAGTGTCTGATGGGATAGGCAATCAAGTATAGGCTTGGATGATCAACAAGTGGAAGACTAAGATCGTCTAAAGAGGGATATATAATAGGAGAAGTTCACCATAAAAGGGGGCTCTCAAGAACTCTGGAGACCACCGTCGGATAGGAGATACTAGTGCAGATCTCCTCGGATGGTGCCGAGGACGAATTTCCCTTGACGAACTCAGTTTGTCTCTGTTTGAACATCATGAACCCTTGCACTAACTGCTATCCCTCACTAGAGCCTAGCTCTTTGGCCTATTCTCTACAAAGTCATTGTAATGGGTCCACTGGGCGAAGATGCCGTTCGCATTTAGGCCTAGTCCGAAAATTGTGACCCTACAATTAACGTCGTCTGTGGGAAGGGCTTGTGTGATAGTAAGTGCAACAGGTACTTAAGTTATGATCAGGCCCTCATCAGCCAAAGTCTTTTGGAAAAGCCATGATAGTGGCCAGCTTGCTATGCAAGTAAGGTGCAAGTCCTGCAAATCTGGTAGCCGAGCTTGCTGGACCCCCATTAGGGGAGATGGCAGCGACACAGAATGATTCAAGGATGATAGGTCACAATCTGAATGACCCCTAGTGATTAACCCTAATTAATTAATTTAGCCAAGTAATTAATTAATCAATTAATCATGCAATTTTATGGAAGCACAAACAAATCACCAACAACTAAATATGCAGCGGAAAATAAATAACACGGTGATTTGTTTACGAATGGGGAAAACCCTAACGGCAAAAACCCCATCGGGTGATTTTTAGGTCACCACTCCTGAAACTCCACTATTATCAAATCAAGCGGTTACAAGTAAAGGAATCCCAAGTACCTTACCAACCTACAGTTGAACCCTTACCCTAATACCTAATTGGACTTGATCTGTAGTGACAGTTTCCACCTTTGATGCACGGCTCCCAAGTACGTGACTAACAATGCGCGGATCCAAGTACGCGGCTTCAGAACACCAACTGAGGAAGAATGGTTGGCTGCAAAGTTCTTCAGTTCATCCTTTATGATGAATAGCAGGAAGATGCTTGGTTACAAAACCCTATGGTGCAAATACACAGCAACTTCTTGATAGAAGATGAACTAGGTCAAGAACTTCGTCTTTTGATCACAATTTGCTTGAACAGAGATTGCTCAATGATAATGCAACTTGTGTCACACTTGACGGCTCTTAAAATAATCTTTTATATGTTTAGGGTTAGAAGAAAAGAAGGCCCAAAAACATATTCACGGATCCCAAGAAAATCAGATTGGAAATCTGAATTTTTAAATCTCGACAGATAGCAGGTGTCGAGGTAGCTATCGAGAAGGTGTCGAGCTTTAAAAACCTTGCACTTCAGCTTGCTTTCTCTTGGACAGACTTGATGATTTCAACACTTGACCTTGAAACATTGTTTCTTGAAGTATTAAAAACACCTAGAACTACCCAATTACAAGTAGAGTGCGTTTTGTCAAAGGATTAGCCAATTTACATAACTAAGTGACATATGTTCTTAATCAAGTTAAAACATATATGTCCTAACAATCTCCCCCTTTGGCAATCCGTGACAAAACCACAACAAACAAATGAGCATATGAGAGAAGTCATAAATCACTCAACTCATATTCACTTGTTGAATACAATAAAATCTATCCTAACACAAACTCTTGAAAAACTTTGCAAGAAGAGAGCTTATGATAAGTAGACTTTGACAACCTGTATTTCTGAAACACTTTAAACAAAACTCATCAAGGCATCTTGTGTGAAACAGAAATAATTAGATTGCATACAAGTATAAAGAACATGTATATAAATATAGAAAAGAAAACAACACATGAAGAGAAAGGTGAAAGAAACATACATCCACATATAAAGAATATAAGTACAATGTATGTAAAATGGTCAAAGGACCTCATATACAAGACCAATATATCTAAGAGATAAGAAAAAATACATATAGCCTCACTACATCCCTCAAAAATGACAACACTCTCCCTATTAAAAATGTCCTATCCTAACTCTCCCCCTAAGATGACTACTCTCATAGCCCAAAACTACTTCCCCTTTTGTCACGGGTGACAAAGGGTAGAGTGTCATGTAGACATCTCATCGGCAGAGCTAACATCCCCATCATCATCATCATCATCATCCTCAGAATCTGAAGCTGCTGGAGTAGGTGGTGAAGGAGTAGCCTCTGGAGCAAATCCACCCATGATCGCCTGCCGTTGTGCAATACGACCCACATGAACATTCACCTGATACAACTCAGCAAAGAGTGTATCAAGACGAGTGTCTATGCGCTGCAGCTGCGCCATAATATCTCCAAGGGATACATCGCTCGAAGAGGAAGAAGGAGCAGATGTAGATGGAGCTGATCTGGATGGAGCCGAACGGGAGGGAAGAGTGGCACCTGGCTGTCTCGACCTGAACTGCGCCTCACTATGTTTTACGGTAGTGGCATCTATGGCAGATATGTGTGTGAAGTGGTCGGACACAGGAAAGGGAACAGAAAAATGGCGTAGAATCTGCATGATAGCAGAAGGAAAGATGAGCTTATCACAGGACGCCGAATCAAGATATACCTCTATGATAGACCGGATGAAGTGAGAAGGGAAGTCTATGGTAAGGTGCTCTAGCAAAGATAGCAGAAATCGAGCACGAGGCTCTGTGATAGAGTTATAGTGAGAAAAAGGATGGAGAACAAAAGTCATCACCATGTTAATGAATCTAGGACCTTTAGCAAAAGGCCTACATGATGTGAATTGATGCTCACCCCAATCAGCAGGGCGCTCACAAAAATCGGAAATGAGCTCATCTTTGGACACAATCCTCAGACGCTCACAAGAGGGGTAATCAGGAAACTCTATCCTAGGTACCCGAAGCACATCCGTAACAAGCTGCGGTGTGACAGGAATGCGCATACCTCGAACGCGAGTGACAAAGTGAGGTACTGAAAGATCAATCCCGTGCATGTTGGAGTAGAACTCCTGTATCAGCACGAGAGGGCAAGTGACCGGGATGTCACACAGTGACCCCCATCCCCTACTGTTAATGACAGAGGGAAGGTCAGTATCGGCGAAGTCCGCCAGAATAACTTAGCGTTCCGAATGAACACCTCGTTTAGAAAAGTTCTCTGAAAATGCCTTATGGGCATCTCCATCACGGAACCGAATGTTAAAGGGAGCAGTATCTGAAGACGTAGAAGCTCCAGAATGTAGAGGGTTCCGAGCAGGAGTGGATTTACGTTTGGGTGCCATAGACACTACTAACGTAAAAGAATGAGAGAGAAAGAGAGAGAGACACTCAGAAAATTTCCCAAAACAGTTCATAAATGACAAATATCTTGAATAACAAGTACGTATGCATGGGAATGCATGATCATGTGATATGCAAAACACAAATATCAT
>NW_027069474.1:73965-168028 GCF_002906115.3 Quercus suber
TTTTTCTCTCTCTCTCTCTCTCTCTCTCTCTCTCTCTCTCTCTCTCTCTCTCTCTCTCTCTCTCTCTCTCTCTCTCTCTCTCTCTCTCTCTCAGTATTAGTTTGATTTTTGTTTGAGTTAAAACTTAATTATTTTGTAAGTAAGAATTTGACTTTATACCAAAACACAATCTTGGCTATGCTAATTAGAAATTGGGATTTGGTCTATTTTGGTCCACTTCATCTATGCGGTCTGGTTCGATCAACTTCAGTCCACTTCGGTCTACTTCAGTTCAATTAGGTCCATTCAGTCTACTTCGGCAAGTTCAGTCCAATTCGGTCCATTTGATTCACTTTGGTCAATTTGGTCATTTTTAGTCCACTTTGGTCCATTCCATTCGGTCCATTCATTCCACGTTGGTATATTTTGTTTAATTTGGTCCATTTGGTCCACTTAGGCCTATTCAGTTCAATTTGGTTCACTTCGGTCTATTTGGTCCATTTGGTCTATTTTAGATCATTTCAATCTAATTTGGTGCACCTACTTAAGAATGGGAAAATAAAATTTTGGGTTGAGAGTACAATCAATTATTTGAGTAATATCTATTATAATTATATGCTAAGTTTTTGTTATCATAATGTGGGGTCAGAATTTGGCAACCGTGACCCATTTTATATCAAGCCCAAGGCCCACACCGAGGAGGAAGAAATGTCTGAGGATGAACGAAGAAGGTTCAAATTACCAGGAGACATTGCTGAGGACAACCCTGTTCTCGGCAAACCGAGATCATAGAAGGAAAGAGCAGCACACCATCAAAGGCAGCCTCCTAGAGCATCCCAAGAAAAAGGACAAGTGCAATGAGTCAGCCATGGGGGCATGGTGGAGGAGCAATTCAAGGAGAAACTTCACCTCCGTATTAAATGCCACAATAACGCTTGGAGCACTGATGGGGAAATGACCTCTAAAGCGCTACCTCGGTTACTGCCAAAAAGAGTGTTTGATGGGACAACATCAAGTATAGGGTTGGATGATCAACAAGTGGAAGACCAAGATCGTTTAAAGAAGGATATATAATAGGAGAAGTCACCATAAAAGGGGGCTCTCAAGAACTCTGGAGACCAGTCGATAGGAGATACTAGAGCAAAGCTCCTCGGATGGTGCCGAGACGAATTTTTCTTGACGAACTTAGTTCTCTCTGTTTGACATCATGAACCCTTGCACTAACCTTATCCCTCACTAGAGCTAGCTTTTTGGCCTACTCTTTACAAATCATTGTAATGGGTCCACTAGGCCAAGATGCTGTTTGCATTTGAGCCTAGTTTGAAAATCGTGACCCTACAATATATATATATATATAAATATCTTTGTTTTACCACAAAAAAAAAAAAAAGAAAAAAAAGAAAAAGAAAAAAGAATATTGTTACTATTACTTATCCAAAATGAACTCCACTGGGAAGGAGCACTAGGACTTTTTAATATTCACGGGAGTGGTAGAGCAATTCCCAATTCCCACGCAATGGACGCGGGATATCGGTGGCTTCTACAGGAGAAGAGCGTGGATTACAGACGCATTCATCGAGCGTGGAATTGGCACTACGACTTTTTTTTAGGATTAGTTTTCCTCCTCGTGTTCGTTTTTGGTTGATTTTTTTTTATGTTTAGCCATGGGGACAATTGGTGACGTGTGCCTTCTTCATTATTTGAATTTCTTTAACTAATTTTTTTATTAAAAAATACTAATATTTCAAGCTCAAATCTATTTTGATGGAGCTTCTTTTGTCTCATACCACGTAATTTCTTGGCTCCTTCGAATCCCAAGTCCATGAAGCAAGTCCATAAAAAGAAAACCTTCTCAAGCTGTAGATGTGTATGTAATCTTATTCACTTGCTCCTCCATAATTAACTTGTATTCTTCACTCTCATTAAATTATTAAAAACAAAAAACCCATCATTTCTATACCATCAAATGGAAAAAAGGAACATTTTAATTTTAGAAGATAGAAATTGAATAGAAGTTAAAAATATCCTATCCATTCATTTCATCATTTATTTCAAATTTTAAACCTTTTTCATTTTAATTAAATGAGTAAAGCATTATCATGTTCTATATATAAATAGCCGAAATCCAATGTATACTTGAAAAGCTTAAACTTAAACTTAAACTTCTACTTTCACTTAAACAAACAAAATTCTGCTTTCATTTAATGGTCAATGGTAATGAAAGTTTAGAGTAATTCTTCTATATTTTTATATTTTTCCACAATTAATTGTTGATATGATACAATATTATTTTTTTAGATGGGTAAATAAGAAGGAAATGAGGAGTAATTCAAACTATAAACATGAGAAACTATATAAAGAATGCTATTATTACGGGTTATCACCAATTCACTTCTTTATTTATTTATTTTTAATTTAAAAGAACTAGCTATCACTTGAACTTTGACATTAACAATTTCTTTGTTGTATACCAGTGTCTACAAGTCATGTTAGTAATATGAAATAAAAATAATAATTGTAAAGATTGTTGTGAATAGAGAAATACTACATTCACAACATTTTTACAAAAAAATTTCAAGTGACAAAATGTTAATTGTGGGGACGTAAGCCCAAATATATATTGGATCTTGCCCGAGGAGGCACAATGGTTTGAGAATAGATCAATGGCAAGAGAGACGTGATACTTTGAACTTCACGAGCAAACTATGATCGTAATGGCTGGGAGAGGTTGTCCGAGGAGGAGTATCCCCTTTGCTAAATGCAACGAAGATCAGGATAGGCCTCCTGTCAGCCAGGGTGACGTACTAGGAGGTTCTATTGATAAAGACACACACTATGAATGTACTGGAAGAATGAGAGTTAGGAAATATCTAAGAAAAAGTTGTTGCCACCGTATTGAATGCTCTGTAGCTAACTTTCTGACCGCATTTATGTGGAGAAGACCCCTGAACAGTGCTGCCTTAGCTACCCCAACTCACGGAGGGTCAGAGGGAGTGTCCAATGGGACAAGCACTCAAGTAATGACCTGGATGATCAACAAATGGAGGGCCAAGATCATTCAAAGGGAGATATATAATATAAAAAACCCCTGAGGAAATGGGGACCGAGAGATAGAAAGAAAAATACTGTAGCAATCAAGAATTGAACTTGTAATCAAACTTGAGAATCAATATACAAGAACTGATCTCCTCAGACTGTGCCGAGGACAGTTTTCTTTAGTTTAGTCAATTTATTTTCTTCTTCGTGTCAACTGAACCCACTTCATTTGTTGTTCAACTAATTTAAGCTCAGTTTTCCAACCCACTCACTACAAATTCATTGCATTGAGTTTTTTGGGCCTATGCTGGTCCATCCTGTGGAATAGGAACCCAAACTTGGCCCTTACATTAATGGTGGATAAAAAAAAAAAGTAATGTCAGTAGTGAGATCAGATGAAAATCAGTAACAAATTACCTTTTTTTTTTTGAGAAGAATTTCCTCCTGAAATTTGTTGACTTAATTGTGAAATTTTTTTTAATCAAAATTATAAAAATATTGTTAACATAGCATTTTTTTGTTATATGCAATCAAGCTATAATACTTATATAATGATGACATACACTAAATTTAGGACAGATAGACGTGGCTGGATATCATCTGTCATTTTTAAGCCAATTGACAGCTCATCGATCTCAGGCTAATACTTAAATACAGCCATGCATTAAAATTCTATGTTATCAATTGTATCATAAGTTTAGAAATATTTGGCATAGTTGAGATAAATTGAGAACAGACACGGCTGTCTCTACTTTTAACGAAACAAGAAAAAACAAAAACAAAAACAAAAACAAAAACAAAAAGGTTGGATAGGGCATATAGTTTTCAGTTTCTTTTTCTTTTTCTTTTTATTTTTTTTTATTTTTATAATTTTTAAATTTTTTATGGTATTTTCAATTTTAAGTGTTTTGCATATCGTAAAGTTGGGTGAGTCTAAAATTTGTGGGTTCTTGTTAATTCAATTGGTAAGGTCTTTTATCATCAAATAAGGAATATATGTAGTTCAATTATTGTCTATACTAAAAACTGATTAGTGTCTTCATCTTATAATAAAGAGCAATCATGGAGCATACGTCATATATTGAAATTCTATGTACCTCTAAAAATTAGGTGAGCCCAAAACTATCTAGTTTTAATTTTCTTCCCAGTCCCCCATCTCAAAAATTTTGGTAAATTAGTTTCAAAATTTGTTGTAACTTAAGACTACAACTTCCTTTTAAAAAATTGATATTACTACATATTTTGAAAATCTAATCGTTGAATTGCATACTTTTTACGCTCTTAATACACTCATCAAATTTTGTGCCAATATTATATTATTTACTATAAACTTATATTTTATGCATAATTTTAAACTACAAAAACTTGCAATTTAAACAATTTATTGATGAAATAGCTATTAATCTTTAATTTTCTAGAAATTTTGCAAGCATGAAGGATATACAAATTAAGAAAATGTAGTCCAATGGTGGATTTGTCAAAGTTCACCTTTAATTAAAAAAAAATATTGAGTAAGGTTGTAGCTTTACACTACAACTAATTTTGCAGTTAAATTTTGTCTAATATAAAATATAAACTTAATTTGATGGTTACAATTTCATTATATAAACTAGTGTGTAGCCACATGCATATACATGGGTACAATTTAAAATAATCACAATTGTATGGTTCAAATTATACATGGTATTAGCTTACACTTTTTTTAAACCATACATTTCTAAAAATATGTAATGGTTTTTTTTTTATATATATATAGACTCTTTAGTTTTTCATACATTAGCTTAATACACTCGTCAAATTTTATACCAATATTATATTATTTACTATAAATTTATATTTTATGCATAATTTTAAACTACAAAAACTTGCAATTTAAACAATTTATTGATGACATAGCTATTAATATTTAATTTTCTAAAAATTTTGCAAGCATGAAAGATATAAAAATTAAGAAAATGTAGTTTAACGGTGGATTTGTCAAAGTTCACCTTTAATTAAAAAAAAAAAATATCGAGTAAGGTTGTAGCCTTACGCTACAACTAATTTTGCAGTTAAATTTTGTCTAATATAAAATATAAACTTAATTTGATGGTTACAATTTCATTATATAAACTAGTGTGTAGCCACATGCATATACATGGGTACAATTAAAAATAATCACAATTATACAGTTCAAATTATACATGGTATTAGCTTACACTTTTTTTAAACCATACATTTCTAAAAATATGTCATGGTTTTTCATATATATATATATATAGACTCTTCAGTTTTTGCACCTAATAATTTACTTGCCATAAAAATTAAAAATTTAGATGGACATGTGACGGAAAATTGGATTCCAATTAAAATTTAATTTAAAATCTAATTGGATTTGGACTTTTTGATTTTTACACTTAATAATTCATTTGACATAAAATTAAAAATTAAATGAAACACGTGGCGCAAAACTGAGAATCCAATTAAAATCTAGTTGAATTTTCTCTGAGTTTTGACCATTAATATATATATATATATATTAAATAGACACAAACACACATACACACATCATATGTACAATAAACACATGTGACTGTTAAAATTTAATTAATATTCAGAGTCTACAAAAGCTAAAAATAAACCACAACAAGAAGTTTTAGACTAAGTTTATAGAAACTGCATGTTAACTAAAAACTAGTTCCAAACTTCCAATAACTTAATTCTAGAGACAAACTAGATATAGAAAAAAAATTGTTCAATTTTGAGCTGGCTTATATTTTTTGTTCATCTCGTAGTTATGAACCATGTTGCTTGTCAAACCCCTCAAAATTTGCAAAGAGATATACTATAGAGACAATTATAGCATATTAGAATATAGAATTTTAGATCTCATCTGCTTATTTTTTTTGGCTGAAAAATCTAATCTGCTTATTTTTTTTGGTTGAAAAATCTCATCTGCTTTACTCTCATAAAAACCACCTAAATATATATAGGTTACAAATTGTGTAGGAACATTTCTTGAACTAGGTGAAACGAAGTCTTGTTTTAGTTTCAGCAATGGTCCCAAGCCTCCAAAATATTCAGAGACAATAACTATAGCGGAATCTAGGGTTTAAATGACTCAGGTGTCTCGATGTGGTTGGAAACTTCCAGGAACAGAACCTACAATTGTTGACAAATGATATCAAGACAAAGGAGTATTGGCATCTTAAATTAGTGACTGGTAGATGATCGGTGAAGTAATTTGAAAAACAGGTTAGACAAATGAAGTGTATATTTTATAGGGTTAAATATATAGGTTGCACACAGAGACTGTTTTACACAGTTTTACACTGCTCTATCTTATATATCAATCAATTAGATGTAGCATGTTTCTCATTTGTAGTGGTTCATAATTATTAACATCCTAAATATGTTTCTCATTAAGCTAATGAGCCCTACTGAATAAGCACATGCATTTCAGCATTTGGCATTTGCATACTACTTTCCCATCACTCATAAATCAAAAACATAGTCAATCAATTTCGCTTCTGTCAGATATGGGATCTTTGTCCCAAGCTCGCTTGCTGTCACCTAGAATGGCCAGGCCCTAACTGGCATCCCTGAATGATATGATTGTTGCGGTCCCAGACAAGGATGGTCATCATCTGAGGGCAGTGTTTATGAGCAATTCTGAAAGATTTTTGGAACAACTGAACAAGAACAATGATGCTTCATTTTTTTATATTTATGATAAGGCCTACTTATTAAAGTTATGATGTGATCGATCTATCATAAATATGAAAGGAGCAAGCACAATTTCTTCAAACTCTAGAAGTGTTTGTATGCTATAAAAAGTTTGCAGAGGGTTAGAATGAATCTGAACATAATTATGAGTACCATTGATCTATTTTATAAAAAGTATTTGAACCTTTTCATGAAAAGTCATAACCCTAAGAAGAATTGTGTGTGTGTGTGTCTCTCTCTCTCTCAAGGTTTACAATCATTCTCCAAATAATGCAACTATTTGCGAAAGAAAACATCATTTCATGGTATAAAGTACATGAGGGTATACTGTGTTATAGTATAATCAAACCCTCATTTACTTAACACTCTCAAATGAGCACACCATAGTACGGGTGATTTGTCGTAGTCAGCATGATGCAGCTTTAATTAATAATTGCATCATGTCAACTCTTTTTTTTTTTTTTTGAAGAGTGCATCATGTCAACTCTCATCTATTATACAACACCAAATAGACATCAGTGGGTGACATGGTTATGTACATGTGCTTGCTTTTATCGCTCCCAAAAATGACTGCATCCATGACTTTCCAAGTAGCTTTCTTGATCAAGCGAATACTATTATTTAATTACCATCATAACAAGAATAGTTAAAGTTGGGAAACTCTAGTTTAAAGGAAAGAGGTAAAGTTGAGGTTTGTAGATGTTAATCACATTGTGTAAGTAGCAGACAACAAAAGGGCTCCCTTTCTCGGTGCCATGAGCATTGAGGCTGCCGTGAGGTCAAGGGAGGAAGATGAGAGCTACAACGCAGCACCAAAAAAGATAAGGAAATTCATATAGTTGATAACAACTCATAGGATGCCTCTCCCCGATTAGAAGGGAAAGGAAGCTCCTACAAGGAGAAGCTCACTGATGAGATTCCCGGAGCTTATGAACGAGCATTTAGGTTTTAAGATGAAATGGACATGGTAGACAACTCCGATGATGAAAGCTCTGATCTTGTAGCGGGTATAGCAGCTTTTAACCTTTTTGGTGCTAGGAAAGCAAGTATCAGAGCCCTATGGACAAATGCATTGATAGTTAAAGTGGTTGGCAAGATTGTGGGGTATCAGTTCCTCACCTCACGGATCATGACCATGTGGAAACCTAGTGGCCAATTGGACTGCATTGATCTAGAGAGTGTTTTTTCCTAATACGCTTCTCGTTGAAAGAGGACTATGACAGAGTGCTAAAAGATGGTCCTTGGTTCATTGGTGGGCACTACCTTTCTATCAGGAAGTGGGAACCAAACTTCAAGCCATCAATAGTTAGTGTATCCTCGATAGCTATTTGGGTTCGGTTCCTTGAGCTCCCTATAGAATACTACAAGCCGTCGGTGCTGCATGATCTTGGGCAAGTCATAGGCCCTGTCTTAAGGATTGATACACGTACGACATCTGAGACCAGGGAGCGGTTCACTAGGATTTGTGTTCAGGTCAACCTTTCTAACCCCCTCATTAAGATTATTAAGATTGGAGGTGTTGAACAACCAGTACAATATGAGGGGATCAATTCCTTATGAATTTCCTGTGGTTGTGTGGGTCATAAGGTGGAGAGCTGTCCGTACACAACTAGGTCATCAGAGAGAGATGGAGAAGATAGAACCAAGAATGCCGACCCAGCTGTATTAGATTGTTCTGCCCCTAGTAAGGAGACCTATGGGCCTTGGGCTATTGTTTCATGAAAAACGCAATCTAGTAGGAAGGGATATAAAGATTCATCCTATATTTCCCAACTTAGCTCGGCTCAACATTCAAAAGCTCGGCCCCCCAAATCAAGTTGAAAGCCCACCTTTTCATAAGTATGACCCATCAGGCCCTATAGAAAAGGTGAGCGAGCATGCTGCCAGGCATCTTTCAGAAGATAGTGCGCTTGTGGCAGATCGAACTAACCAGGTAAAGAATAAGGACAGATCTTACCTCCCTACAGCTTAAACATCTACTAAACACCGCTATCGGAATTCATGAACCAATCAGAAACGTCATAGGGCTTTGAGTTTGAAAGGGGATGGCCTGAAACATTTAGTTGAGGAAAAGGAAGCAAAGCAAGGTTATGATTTTGAAGCTCTACTTGACAAGCTGATGGTTTTCAAAGCTGGTAGCTTCGGTGATGACATATCACACCCCAGGTGGATGTAGAAATGGCCGGTAAAAATGATGGGGCCAAAAAGGGGGTTGAGGCAGTGCTTGACGCTGGAAATTCAGAGGTGGCATCTTCTAAAACCCCATGGAAACTATTGTGGCTTCGGCAGCTCCTAATATATCCAGAGCTAATCTAAAGCGCATTGATCCCAAGTTGAGATCGCCTAAGATGGGACTGAGGAAGGCTTAAACCCAAACTCTAATCTAGCTATAGACCTTATGATTCAGGAGATTAAGCCTCAAGCCGACCCATAGGAAAATCAAAATGTGGACACGGATGGCATGCAAGTCGAGGAAGGAGGTGAGTCCCTTGCCTTTAAGTAATCTTGTTTTTTCCTTTTTCCATTATTACCATTAATAAAGAAGATAATAAATTGGAATTGTCGGGGTGCTCTAAGCCCATCTTTTCAAAGTTTTGTTCATGATATGGTTCAAAATCACTCCCCTGCTATTATGATCATCACTGAGACAAAAATAAGTGGCCAGAGGGCCAAAGATATTTTAGATAGGCTTCCTTTTGATAGGGCAATTCATGCCAATAATATCAGGTTCACCAGTGGACTATGGGTTCTTTGGGACACCACTCAAGTAGATGTCTCTGAGCTCTCATCCACGGAGCAAGAGATACATACCTTGGTGCGTGACTTCTCCTCAAATAACTCGTGGTTATTGTTTGCGATATACGCTAGCCCCAGATATGCAAAAAGGCATTTGTCATGGGACAATCTGACTAAGGTTGCTGAGCTCCATACCCTTCCTTGGATCATTTCAAGGGATTTTAATGAAGTTTTAGTGGGTGAAGATAAATTCGATGGCAGACTAGTCAACATCTCTAGAGCTATCAATTTTTAGGAGTGTTTGAATATTTGTGGGATGATTGATCAGGGTTTTTCGGGGCCACATTACACGTGGACAAACTGGCAACCCTTATCCACTCTTGTTTAAGAAAGAATTGACAGAGTTTTCATAAATTCTAACTTGAATGTGCTATATCCGGAAGCCCATGTCACACATCTAAAAAGATCCCACTCTGACCACAGTCTTCCTTACACAATGATCAAGGGGTTCAATTTCCTTGGCCTTTTAGGTATTAACCGATGTGGCTATCCCATTCGTCCTTCCCTGGATTGGTCAGAGATGCATGGTCTGGCACTCCAAATCTACCTAATGCCATATGCTCCTTTACCACAAGAGCCAAAATTTGGAACAAAGATCATTTTTGGAATATTTTCCGTAGAAAGCAAAGAATCTATGCAAGGCTCAAGGGAGTGCAAGCTACTTTGGTGAATAATCCCAATAATTTCCTAATTGATTTGGAAAAATCCCTCTTAGCTGATCTATCATCACTTGCAAACTTGGAGGTAGAATACTGGAGTATGAAGTCGAGAATTACTTGGGTAGTTGAGGGTGATAGAAACACTGCTTTCTTTCACAATTCAGCTTTGATCCGCCGACGTACAAACCATATTTCTAGTATGAAGGACAGTATGGATAATTGGCTAAATGGGGATCAAGAAATTGTTGATTATATTAGATAGGATTTTATCCACCTCTTCACTACTTCCCATTGTAGTGCCCCTAGGCAGGAATGACAACCACCATTCTAGAAGTGTAGCTTAAAAGCTGAAGATATATCCAAGCTAGTGTGCCCGGTTACTGATGAGGAGATTCTTGCTGCTTTACATTTTCTTAAACCTTACAAAGCCCTGGGTCCAGACAGACTTCATGTGGGATTTTTCCAACGGTTCTAGCTAATTGTTGGCAATTCGGTTAAGAATGAAGTCAAACAAACTTTCTGTACTGGGAAAGTCCCTGAGTATCTCAACAAAACATTAATTACTCTTATTCCCAAGTGCAATAGCCTGGAAGCCCTTAATAACTACCGATCCATAGGCTTATGTAACACAGTGTACAAGGTAATAACTAAGCTTATTGTAGCTCGCCTCTGACTAGCGCTAGATTACCTTGTCTCGCCTCTACAAGCAGCATTTGTGCCTAAAAGGAAGGGTGTTGATAATGCTATCATTGTTTAGGAACTAATTCACACAATATCCAAAAAGAGAGGTAGAGAAGGAGTCATGGCTATTAAAATCGATTTGAAGAAAGCCTACGATCGTCTTAAGTGGAGCTTTATTAAGGATACTCTTACTCTATTTAAGTTCCTTAGCGATCTCATCTCCCTTATTATGAGTTGTGTCTCATCCACATCTATCTCGATCCGTTTTAATGGCGAGGCTCAGGACTCCTTTCAGCCTTCAAGGGGTATTAGGCAAGGAGACCCCATCTCCCATTATCTCTTCATCCTTTTGCATGGAAATCCTTGGGGCACTCATAACAGATAAATGTGATGATAAACTGTGGGATCCAATCTCGGCCTATAGAGGCGGCATATCTTTTTCTCATCTGTTCTTTGCAGATGATCTAGTTCTATTCGCTAAAGTTGATGTTAAAAATTGTCGGGCTGTAAGAGATGTGCTAGATACTTTTTGTGAGCTTTTTGGCCAAAAGGTGGATGTTGGGAAATCTCGGGTATTTTTTTCCCCTAATTTGGTTCATAGTTGTAGAGAGGAGCTATGCAATATATTAGAGTTCCATTCCACCCCGTCCTTAGGAAAGTATCTTTGTTTTCCTTTAAAGCACACATCGACTCCTTAAGATTTTGGGGCAGTGATTGAGCGAGTTCATGGCAAATTAGTAGGATGGAAAGCTCGCCTCCTATCTTTTGCTAGGAGGCTTGTTTTGACACAAGCTACTTTATCCACTATCCCAAATTACTCCATGCAATGTGTTGCTCTCCTATCAAAGATTACCCAAAGTATTGATAGACTGTGCCGCAACTTCATTTAGGGTACAACAGATGACAAAAAGAAGCTCCATCTAGTCAGCTGGAAGAAAATCACTAAACCAAAGAAGGATGGTGGCCTTGGTCTTCAATCGGCTAAAGAAAAGAATTTGGCTTTACTTGCCAAAATCAACTAGCGATTTCATCAGGAGAAAGATTCACCTTGGGCTACAGTTCTTGCTCATAAATATGCTAGAAGATGTAGGCAATCCTCATTCAAACTCAGATCTTGCTCAACCATGTGGATGGCACTAAAAAAAGGCGAATCAATATTCAAGAAGGGCATTAAGTGGATAGCAGGCACAAATAGTGTCTTATCATTCTAGCATGACAAATGGTTGAGTGATGGGCCTATTAGAAGCCTCATTGCAAGCCCTCTTCAGAGGAATGAGGAAGCTATTCTGCCTAGGGATATTACTCTGTACAATTTCTGGAATTTGGGGTGCCTCTCATTTGTTCTTCCATTCTCCCTAAGTTAGAAAATCAAAGCCACTCCCATTCCCATGACAACGACTGGGGTGGACAGAATCTCTTGGATTTCCTCTCCTAATGGGGAGTTTGATCCTGAGGAAGCTTATAAGCTAGTGTGTATGGCTCATAACAACTCCCATTGCGATCCTTTCATGGTAATTGGATCTGGAAAACTTCTACACTGCCTAAGATCAAATGCTTCCTATGGCAATGCTTTCACCGAAGCATACCAACTAAAGAGGTTCTGAATGCAAGAGGGCTAAATATCCCACCTTGCTGCCTCTTATGCAAATCTGATGCAGAATTTATCATTCATATATTAAGAGACTGTCACCAAGCTTGGGCTTTTTGGAATTCCTTTCCCCCTCCAATTCAGTCAAATCTGTTTTATGATGCAAATTTGACGGTTTGGCTGCAGGTTAACTGTACTTCCCATCAACTATCCTCCGTGGGTATTCCTTGGAGTACTCTCTTCACGTTTGGTGTTTGGTGCCTTTGGCTTAGGTGTAATAGAGTTATCTTTAAGAATCAGCACAACCAAAAGCCACTAATGGTTGAAACAGTTTCTAAGGCCTCTGAGTTTGCTTTTCTTGGTGTGAATGAAAGGCATCGACACTCTCTGACAGTTATGTAGGTTCGATGGCTGCCTCCTTCGGAACATTAGTTCAAGCTGAATTCAGACGGCTCCTCATTGGGAAATCCAAGCAAAGCTGGTGGAGGTGGAATTATCTGCAATCATCATAGGCAAACTTGTGTGTTAAGTTAAATTTGCCTAATGTTTTAATTGAACTTGATGCCAAGCTTGTGGTTGACTTACTGCAGAATGATAAAGGTAGATCAAATAGCAATGATATTATTATGGTTGACTGCAAGACAGGCTTTCAGAAAATCCTGAGAACTAGAGTTTAGCACTGCTATAGAGAGACAAATAAGTGTGCCAATGCCCTTGCTAGAAGAGGAGCCTTACTTTCCCATGATTTTGTAATTTTCCATTCCCCCCTTGTTGATGTTTCCCTTTTGCTCAACCTTGATGTTGTTGAAACTGTGTATAAGCGTAAATGCTCTGTTTTTTATGTTTTTTAGTTAATGATAGTATCCTATTTACCAAAAAAGATGAAGAAGAAAAGAGGTAATTACTATAATGCTTTAGGAAATTATTTGCACTTTATAGAAAGGGAAAGGTATTAGAGGATATTTAGCTATTAAACTAGATCTTGAAAAAGCTTATGATAGACTTGAATGAGATTTTATTGAAAATACACTGAGTTTCTTTCAAATTCCGAATCATCTAGGCAAGCTTATTATAAATATGGTTCGCTCAACTAAATTTAGTGGAACGTGGAATGGAGTTAATCTCCTAGAATTTGTTCCCTCTAGGGGAACTTGAAAAGGTGACCCTTTATCTCCCTATCTTTTTATTTTATGCCTTGAACGGCTCTCTATCATGTTAGAAGAAGCTACTTAAAAACGTTTAATTATCCCTATTTTGTTTCGAGGACAGATAAAAATATCTCATTTGTTTTTTGCAGATGATATATTTTTATTCACTAAAGCAACTTGTTCTTGTTTCTTTCATCTTAAAGACATTCTAGATAAATTTTGCAGTTGTTCAGGCCAATTGATTAGCACACCTAAATCCAAATTATTCTTTTCATCTAATCTTAGGTGCCAGGATAAAGATTGTATATATGGTATTTTAAGTGTATCTACTATAAAGCAAATAAGAACTTACTTAGGTACCCCCATTTTTACATCTAGAAGAAAAGCGAGTTCATACCAATTTATTATTGACAAAATTAGAAATAAGATTGAAGGTTGGAAAACTAGGTACTTATCTGTAGCTGGGAGAGTTACGTTGATTAAATCCACAACAAATACAATACCTATTTGTTCCATGCAAACTACTTTACTTCTTGAAAAAACTTGTAAAGAAATAGATAGGTTAAATCGTAGTTTTTTTTGGGCAAACTCTACCCATCACCGCAGTTGTCATACCATATCTTGGGAAGTGATCACAAAACCCAAAGAGGTTGGAGGTTTTGGTATTGTTACCACTAGACATAGGAACTTAGCTCTACTTATGAATCAAGCTTGGCGTTTATGGACAAATCCAGACTCTCTATGAGCCAAACTCCTTAAAGCCAAGTTTTTTCCAAATAACACCCTAATGGATACCCACTCCTCTAGAAATTCATCTCATGTTTGGAAAGCTTTTGAGATAGGTGTTAAATGGCTATTTAAAGATATGAGATGGTTAATAGGAGATGGACACCTTATAAATGTATGGCATGATAATTGGATACCTGGAGGACCTCTCAGGTATTATATTAAGGGCCCATTATCCCATTCAGAAGATGAAATTAAAATTGAATTCATGCATCAAGTAGGTGCATGGAATCTAGAATCATTAACCATTCCACTACCTAATGAAATCAAGGAACTTATTAGAGGTATTCCTTTGGCACAATATCATATCCAACCAGACAAATTGATTTGGCCAAATAGTAATGGCCAGTGCACTATGAAAGAAGCATCCAAATTCATATACACACCTGAAGGGATTCAATTTGATAAAAGTAGATAGAATTGGATTTGGAAAACCTCATGTCCACAAAAAATTCAAATTTTTATATGGAAATGCACCCATAATAGATTACTGACATGTTCTTTTATTGCTCACCACCAACAAGGTATTGGCCTTGAGTGTCTTCGATGTCTAAATCTTGAAAGTACTTTACATATCATTCGAGACTACCCTTGAGCAAAGGAATTATGGATTGCTCTTCCTGGACAACGAGAAATATCTTTTTTCCATAAATCATAGTTAGAATGGTTGCATGAAAATTTGACAAATATATCTCCCAAATTTTATCAAATGATGCCTTGGAATTTTTTATTTGCCTATGGAATTTGGCAACTTTGGCTTTCTAGAAATAATAGGATATTCAATTCTTCTTCTGAAACACTTAACCAGCTTATGCATAAAACTTTACATTTAGCTACAGAATTTTATCATTTTGCATATCATGGAAAAACAAAAGGTACAAAAGTCACTAAAATAATATATTGGCATCCTCCACAACCCCCTTTTGTTACTTTAAATACAGACGGTAGTTCTAAATATAATCCTGGTAAAGTAGAAGGTGGTGGTGTATTAAGAGATAGTGAGGGAAGATGGATAAAAGGTTTCTCAATTCACATTGGCATTGCCTTAAATAATATTGTAGAAATATGGGCTGTTAGATATGGTTTAAAAATGGCCCGGGAATTTGGGTATAAACATATATATCTAAAAATTGATTCTCAAATTCTACTCAATTGGCTAACAACATAGGGTGTTTTGGCACTAGAACTTTTTGTTTTGATTTTGGATTGCAGGATGCTGCTCAGCCAAGAATGGACTGTCCTTTCACGTCATGTCTTTCATGAAGCAAATGGCGTGGCAGATGAACTAGCAAGGAGGGGACATGAGCATCAATGTAGTGTTAGAGAATATAATGAATGTCCAAATTTTGTTTATGTAAAATATATGTGTGATATTTTGCAACTAGGCACTCCTCGCGAGTGCCCACTAGACAATATTTGTAATAGTTCTCCTTAGTTAATAAATAAATCCTTTGTTTTATCAAAAAAAGAAAAAGAAAAAAAGGAAAGAGGTAATTCGTCCATGGTGGACAGCTACATCCCATCCAAAAATGTTACATACATTGAGTATACTTTCTGCCTCATAAAACCTTTTGGATGACTTTATGCACTTATTTATTGGCATAGATATAAATAGCTTCAACGTATCTTATATGCATTCAGAAGACCTTCAATTCATGTGAGTTGTGAGCCTTTGTTTTCTCTTAAGTGCCTGTCTTTTCTTTTTCTTTTTCTTTTTTTCAATTTTTTTTAATTTTTTCATCTATTCAAATAATTATTTCCCATGCAGAAAATGCATAAAAAACGTTCATCCAAACATCCTCATATCATTTCATCTCTATCTCTTGTGTACATTTTTTTTTTTGAAAAATAGTGTACATTGAATATACATAATTGTGTCAATTCTTTAAAAAAAAACTGTGTTCATTAAATATACATAATTGTGTACATTTTTTGAAAAAAACAGATACATTTTTTTTTGGATACATGATAGAATTTTTACTCTAGCTTAATTTAAGTGTATATGTGTGTGAAGCTCCCTCTTAGAAATTTGAAACTTGGCCCTTGTCCCTCACACCTTACAAACAATTATACTTGTGGCGTGATCATTGCACTAAAGGTGTGTAGTAAAAACAGTATACATTGAATATACAGAGTTTTGTACTTTTTTTGAAAAATTATGTATGTTGAATATAAATAATTTTTTACATTTTTTGAAAAATTATGTACATTTAAAAAAAAAAATTGTGTACATTAAATATATAGAATTGTGTAAATTCTTGGAAATGTTGTATACATTGAATATTCAAAATTCTATAAATTCTTTGAATAATTGGATATTTAATGTACATACTTTACAATCTTAGTAATTTGTGGAGAATAATTGCCACACATCATAAAATTATGTACTTTAAATACACAAAATTATGTACATTTTTTGAAAAATTGTGCATATTAAATATACAAAAATTTTCACATTCTTAAAAAAAAAAAAAAAAATAGTGTGTTTTGAATACATAGAATTGAATACATTCTTTAAAAAATGATGTAAAATTAATATTAAAAATTTGTGTACATTCTTTGAAAAAATTTGTACGTCGAATATACAGAATTTGTATATTCTTTGAAGGTTTGGATATTGATTGTACATATCTTATATTTTTAGTAATTTGTGAAGAAAAATGTCTACAATTCAAAAAATTATGTATGTTTAATATCTTATTTTTAAAAATTTGTGTACATTGATGTAGGGTCTTGATTTTCAAACTAAGCCCAAAAATGAATGGGATCTAGGCCCAATGAACCCAATACAATGAATTTGTAGAGAGTGGGTCAAAGAGCTAAACTTTAGTGAGGGATAACAGTTAAAATGAGTTTTTATATTGATCAAACAGAAATGAGCTAAGTTTATCAGAGGAAGTTTGTCCTCGGCACAACCTGAGGAGCTCTACTCCTGTATATATGTTGGGTGACAATGGTTACAAGAGTTCTTGAGATCGCCATAATGCTTTCTCTCCCTTTCTCAAGCCACCCCCCTCTCCATGGTGGGTTTCTCCAACTATATAGTCATCTTTAAACGATTTTGACCTTTCACTTGTTGATTATCCAAGCCTATACTTGAGTGCCTGTCCCATCAGACGTCCTTTCTGGCGTTCTGTGAGTTGCGGTAACCGAGGTAGCACTGTTCAGGAGTCATTTCCTCATCAATGCACCCAGAACGTTGTTATGGGCATTTAATGCGGATGTGACAGTTTCTCCTTGAATTGCTCTTCCACCATGCTCCCATGGCTAGCCCATTGCACTCGTCCTTCTTTTTGGAATGCTCTAGGAGGTTGCCTTTGATGGCGTACCGCTTTTCCCTTCCATGATCTTGGTTGACCGAGGATAGGATTGTCCTCGACGATGTTCCTCGGCAATTTGCGCCTTCTTCGTTCATCCTCAGACATTCCTTCTTCCTCGATGTGGGCCTTGGGCTCAGTATAAAATGAGCCGGGGTTGCCAAATTCTCTGGCCCCACAATAGCCCCTCAAAATCCTGCTGTTCGGATCATCGGACCGAGAGGAGGATTTTAATGTCCTGGGGTCTTTGTCATGGCTTGTCAAGTCTTGTCTTTCATCAACACCTGAGTCTCTTCACCTGCCCAAGGCACGTTTTTGGCGCTTCGGTATATGGAGCACGCCCTCATTAATACTTTTATGAAATGACGTAGATCTAACTGTTGAGGATTTCTTCAGAATTTGGGTAGGAGTTATTTTGCTTGTAACTCTTTCTTCGAATTCCGTGCAGATTAATTTCCGCTAAATTTCACCTTCTATATAAGGCACTCTGGGAGAATCGTTCTTTCACATTTACAAATCCTTCGATAGGAACTTCAAGTTCTCAACTCTTCAGGCATTTCCAAGGACCTTGCCAAGATCGTGATCAAGGCCTAGGGAATGAGATGGCCCTGGATAAAGGTAAGGGCAAGGAAGCCAAGCCCCTTTCAGGAACCAAGAATGCTACCCAGATCCTGGACGACGCAGTTGAGGCAAATGAAGCAGAGGCCAAAGATGTTCCTACCTTTCAACCAAGCAAGAAAGAAGACCCTCCTCCTTTAGCCAAGAACTGAAGTAGGCGTAGATTGCATCAGACTTTCGGTGCAACAAAGTTTGGGTCTCACCTTGATGGTAGGACATCGATTGAGGTTTGTAAGATTGCTGAATGGTTGATGCCCGAGTGCTGCTGTCTCCAATGCTTAATTATCATGAAACTGGGAGAGAATCAAGGGAACATCTTAGGATGGGGCCATCAGGCGCTTCCGCCTCTTCTTCTTTCTCATCACCAATACCACCCATACTGGCTCGATTTCTACTGGGACAAGATTGCGAATCTACCATTCCCACGGGCTTTCTCTTTTTATAGTTAGCCTTAAAACAAGCCTGCTTCAGCCTCTCCTATTATAGTTAGCTTTAAAACAAGCCTGCCTAAGCCATTTGGTGTATGATGTACCTTTCCTTTATTTAATAAAAAAAAGGGCTGCACTTTTTACTTTATGAATTTTTTCTTTTCTCTACAGTAATTATTTAATGTGTGTGTTGTTATTTTTCCCTCCAAACTTGGAACTGGTGTTGTTGACGGTAACAAAAGTTGTCACCCTGACTTTAACAAAACCGACAATAGCACCCGGCTGCTAACCTTAAATAAGCTAACTATGTAGGAATAATCAGGAACATAACCATGTGCTCTATACCGCAAACTGTGCAACCACGAAAGGATGTTGGATTTAAAGTAAGTCATCCAAGGGGACCATCATGCATTAAGGCTCTGTTCGGCATTTATAATGACGTCATGGCGTTAGTTTTCCCCAAGTGTCTGATCCGAGGATCTAGGCATGCCTTAGGTTCTGTTTAAGCACTTGTAAAGAGATGTCATAGCGTTAATTTTCCCGAAGCGTGTGGTCCGAGGATCTATATGACACCCTGATTCTGTTCAACCTTTAGGTGCTTGCCGAAAGTTTTTAGTTTCCCGTAGGTTTGTGGTTCGAGGAGCTATGCAAGACCTTGGTTCTGTCCAACACTTAGATAATTGTCAAAAGTTGTTAGTTTCCCCATAGGTTTGAGTCCGAGGACTGTACAGGACCTTGGTTCTGTCTAACACTTGGATAACTGTTAAAAGTCATTAATTTCCCCATAGGTTTGTGGTCCAAGGAGCCATGTAAGACCTTGATTTTGTCTAACACTTAGATAATTGTCAAAGGTTGTTAGTTTCCCCACAAGTTTGAGTCCGAGGACCATGCAAGACCTTGGTTCTGTCTAACACTTAGATAATTGTCAAAAGTTATTAGTTTCCCCATAGGTTTGTGGTCCGAGGAGCCATGAAAGATCTTGGTTCTGTCCAACACTTAGATAATCGCCAGTGTGTGTTAATTCCCCCAAAGCAGGAGGTTTAAGGACCCGTCACAGCTAAGGTTTCGTTTAACCACTTTAGTAGGTTAGAAGATATCAACATATACTTTCCAGAACTAGCCTCGTCGTGGAGCCTCCTTGAATCGCTCTGTGTTACTGCCCCTTCCTCTAATGGAGGTCCAGCGAACTCGGCCTCCAGATTCGCAAGGACCAGACCCTGGACAGAGGTACGAGGCACGTACCTAGTGTCAGAAGCTCCTAAAACTGTCCTTCAATTAGGAATCCTCCCCGTATAATTCGCATTTCGAAGTATGGACCTGAGCAAAAGCTGAGTTAGGACAACAACCGTGTGTGCCTCATGTAGTGTCTTACTTGCATAGTAAACTGGTCGCTATAATGGCTTTCCCCAGGGGCTCTGGCTGATGATGGCCCGATCCTATCTTAACTACCCACTCACTATCACACAAGCTTTCCCCACAGACGATGCCAATTGTAGAGTCTCAATTTTCGGACTAAGCCCAAAAGTGAATGGGATTTAGGCCCAATGAACCCAATACAATGAATTTGTAGAGAGTGGGTCGAAGAGCTAGGCTTTAGTGAGGGATAATAGTTAAAATGGGTTTTTATGTTGATCAAATAGAAATGAGCTAAGTTTATCAGAGGAAGTTTGTCCTCGGCACAACCTAAGGAGCTCTACTCCTGTATATATGTTGGGTGACAATGGTTACAGGAGTTCTTGAGATCGCCATAATGCTTTCTCTCCCTTTTTCCAACCACCCCTCTCTCTATGGTGGGTTTCTCCAACTATATAGTCCTCTTTAAACGATCTTGACTTTCCACTTGTTGATTATCCATGCCTATACTTGAGTGCCTGTCCCATTAGACGCCCTCTCTGGCGCTCTGTGAGTTGCGGTAACCGATGTAATATTGTTCATGAGTCATTTCCTCATCAATGCGCCCAGAACGTTAGTTGTGGGCATTTAATGTGGAGGTGATAGTTTCTCCTTGAATTGCTCCTCCACCATGCTCCCATGGCTAGCCCATTGCACTCGTCCTCCTTTTTGGAATGCTTTGGGAGGCTGCCTTTGATGGCGTACCGCTTTTCCCTTCCATGATCTTGGTTGACTGAGGACAGGATTGTCCTCAGCGATGTTCCTCGACAATTTAGGCCTTCTTCGTTCGTTCTCGAACATTCCTTCTTTCTAAGCATGGGCCTTGGGCTCAGTATAAAATGGGTCGGGGTTGCCATATTCTCTGGCTCCACCGTTGAATATACAAAATTGTGTAAAATTGTTTATGTTGAATATACAAAATTATATACATTCTTTGCAAAATTTTGTACATTCTTTGAAGGTTTGAATAGTGAATGTACAAACCTTGCACTCTTAGTAATTTGTGAAGAAAAATGTCCACAAATCATAAATTGTATACATTGAATATATAAAATTGAATACATTATTTGAAAAGCTGTGTACTTTAAATATACAGAATTATGTATATTTTTTGAAGATTTGGATATTAAATTTATAGATCTCACTTTCAGTATTTTGGTAAGAAAAATGTCCACATATCAAACAATTGTGTGCCATTTAATATACATGGTTGTGTATATTATTTTAAAAATTATGTATATTTAATATAAGGAATTGTGTAAGTGCTTTGAAAAATTGTATATGTTGAATTTATAGAATTGTGAACATTTTTTAACACTTAGATATTTGAGATATAGACTTTACACCCTCAGTAATTGTAAAGAAAATTGTCTACACATTACATTTTTGAAAATTTTTGTATATTAAGTATACAAAATTGTGAACATGCTTTTGAAGGTTTGGATATTGAATGTATAACATTTACACTCTCAATAATTTGTGAATAAAATTGTCCACATAATAAAAATTGTGTACATTGAATATATAGAATTATGAGCATTCATTAAAAAAATTGTATACATTTTTTTGAAGGTTTAAAAACTACAATTGTGTAAATTCTTTGAAGTTTTTAATATTAAATATAGAGACCTTACAATCTCGATAATTTATGAAGAAAAATGGTTATACATCAAAAAAATTGTATATGTTGAATATACATAATTATGTACACATTCTTTGAAAAATTGTATATAATAAATGTAAAGAATAGTATAAATTCTTTAAAATTTTGTGTATGTAGAATATATAAAATTGTTTATATTCTTTTTTTTTTATTGCAAAATTATGTATATTAAATATATATATAAAATTGTGTTCATTATTTTTTAAAATGAAAAATTCAAAGAACACTGTGACATTTTAATCTAAAGTCAATCCCTAACAATTGCAACCCTTTACAAGACCATTGTTTTTGGAAAATTATGTATATTAAATTTACAGAATTGTGTACATTATTTAAATTTTTTTGTACATTAAATATAAAAAAAATTATGTACATTATTTTTTAAAAATGAAAACCCATAATTCAATGAATATTGCAGCTTGCGACACGACATTCTAATCTAAAGCCAATCCTTAACAATCGCAACCCTCTACAACACCACCACCACCACCACCACCACCACCACCAACAACAACAGTAGCAACAACAATAGAATTGGGCAATCCGACCTAGGAACTAGGTAGAGAACTAGATGGCGTAACAAGATGTTTTACTGATCAACAAATAATGCCCTCTAGTTTTCTGGATTGGTTTGATTGGGCGCCATTGAGATTGTTGCCTTTTCTATTTTGCCCCAAGGCTCGATACTCGTGAGGAGGATAGCTTGGTTGGGGTTGACAACTCAGATGGCCCTTACCACCTATTAGGTCTTGATTTCATGCTGTCTTCTCTTCCATTAATGGGTTTTTTTTTTAGAGTTCCCAAGTGGTGGGGGTATTGGTTAAGTCAGTATGTTTTATGTTGGCTTCAACAAGGCTGGCCCCAGGCCTAGTCCATTTAGGCCATCGCCTAAGGCCCCCACTAAAGCAAGGCCCCCAAATTTTGGGGCAAAATTTGATTTTTAAATATAAATATAATTAAATATAAATATATATATATATATATATATTTGTGGAGATATAGGAAAAAAAAAAGGTTTAGTTTTACATTTTTCCTTTACTTATAAGAAGTTCCAAATAACTGAGTAACGTTGGAGATAAGGCAACTTTAAATACATGTCTTACAAATATATGTGTCACTAATCATAAGAATTAATTTAGATAGAAAAATACTAGAAATACTATAAATTTTACTTCATAGTCTTTACAAATTGATGTAACAATTAATATAATTTGTGGACTTCAACAACCTATTAAATGCATTTTTAAATTACATGTTATGATTAGTGATACATCTTGTAAAATTTATAAGGATGGGGTGTAAAATTCATATTTTACATATCCAATAAGATATCAGATTTTTATTTAAAATTCAATATATCTTACCACACCTAATAACATCTTAATAAACTCTCAATTTGGTTAGTTTTTCAAATGGGTATTAGAATTTATTGGATGTGGTTGTGCTTATTCTTTAATATGTGATAAAATGATATGGCATGTTAGGATTGGTGGGTGTAAAACTTGGGTTTTACACTACATCATTATAGAATTTAATCTCCTTGTAAAATGTAAAATATCCCTACTCCCTAGCATCATTCATTCAAATATTTGTTTATTATCACCATTGCACACCCTTGGTGCGATGATCACTCCACAAGAATATGTGCTTGTGGGGTGTTAGTGGCAAGGGTTGGGGTTCAAGTCTCCAGGAGAAAGTTTCACAAATATTTACACTTAGATTAGAGTAGAGTAGAATTTCTATTTTATATCCAAAAGTACAAAAGAAAAAATGTTTATTAATTTCTTGTAGTGTCATTATTCATAATGTTCATTACTATGTAAGTTTTTTGTAGTAAAATTTTTACATATTAAGAAAAAAAAAGAACGTTTTTTTTTTTTAATTATGATATTAAATACTAGTTAAATATTATTTAAATGATAATAGAAATATTCCATTTGTTCATCAAAAAAGAAAAAGAAATACTTCATTTGAATATATCACCTTAGGCTTCCAAATTTGTTGGGCCGGCCCTGGGCTTCAAAACTTGAGTTTTATTTGGTTTACTTCACAGATTTTGTATGTGACAAGAGTACGTTAAGATTGAGATTATTAGTGAGTAGACGCCATAAGTTTTGATCTATAGAGTATCTAAGAAAATAGAAATGCCTTCTTGCAACCTGAGGAAGGGAAATACCATAGCTGGGGTGTTTATAAGTTACTATTTAAGAGTGAAGAAAGCATGAATGTCATAGAAGGGGGCTGGGATGAATGCAAAACAAATTTGAAAATGTTCTTTCACTGCAATGACTAATTTTCCAATTACCAATAAATTAAGGAGGATTATTGACGATAACAAATGAAAATTTATAGGACTAAAATGACAAAAAAAAAAAAATGAAACTTTAATGATCCAAAATGACAATTGATCAAACTTAAAGAGTGTAATTTGCATTTTTGTATTTGTTTGAAAAATATTTATTGTTTTTTTAATTTAAAATTTTATTTTTTAATAGTTATCTTAAGTTATGGATGGAAGGACCAGTGGTAACAAATGCAAACTTAGAAGACTAAACTAGAAAAAAAAATGAAACTTAAATGACCAAAATGACAATAGATCAAATTTAAATAGTATAATTAGAGAGAGAGAGAGAGAGAAACAAAGAAAGAATACTCTTTTATTACTTAAAAAGTTAAAAGTTAAAACTATCCTATTTAACCAGGGCCATGCTACATATGAATGAAGTGGGCTCTACTCCCTGTAAAAAAAAAAAAAAAGTGGGCTTTAATCCAAACTGAGATTCGCCCAATGTATATTTTGGGTTTATGAAGTAGAAATAAAGGCTTTTTGCATGCAAACAAATTCATGCCTAAACTTGGGCCAGTGGCCCAGTGTGTTTTTACTAGTGCGAAAGCAGTAAGAGAAAGATACTAAATGGACTGAACTTAGGTCTCTTAGTTCTTATTGCTCTCTACGGCTTGACTAAAGTACTTAAGAAACCATAAGCTCTCCGACAGGCTTCAAATAAAAGCTCAACTTTGACTCTTCCAAACCAATCCACATCAATTATGAAAGTTGAAAACAAATCTACTTTGTGTAACTCAGAAGTCCAGAAAAAAAAAGAAGAGTCCTGGAACTCATTTGATATATAAACGATCAGAATTAAACTTTTTCTCTCCCTCCAAAAATAGAATATATATATATATATATAACTCCAAACTCATGGGTAAGAAATGCACAATCATCCGTTTGCAATTACAATGCTATAAAACATAACTTACAGCAACAAATACACCCGAAAGAGAAAAAAAAAAAAAAAATAGTAATAAAAACCTGAAGCTGAAGTAAGGAACAGTTCCACTCGGACCATTGGCAAACACTTGGAAAAGTTTTTCTCAGTTCTCAGTTCAGAAAAAAAGAGAACCTGGGAATAGTTTTTTTCAGTTCAGAAGAAAAAGGCAGAAGACCCCAAATTAAAACTCTCAGGTACATTATCTGAAACTGGTGGCATCCTGCTAAAAAGTGGGCTATGCACATACTCACTTGAATCGAACCCCATGCCCATGTATGAGTATGACCCGTTCCCTTCTAGATCGAACCCTGTGGTCAGACTTGTTGAGTCACTCCAAGCGGCCTGTCCCATATCTTCACTCGAATCTGCCACACTCATATTTGAGCCAATGTCTCCCGAAATGTCAGAAGGAAAAGGAGGGAGCTGATCACGCATTTGGTTGGAATAGTTATGGGACACAGAAGCAGTAGAACTAGTATTATTGTCAAAGTCAAAGAGAGCTGGTTGTTGTTGATAATAAACACTAGAAGAAGAAGCCCAGAATTGGTCTCCTCCAATATCTGACATTGAAGAATAAGAGAATTCGGTGTTGGTTTCCTGATTTGAAAAGGTTTGGGGCGTTGGGTCAGGTTGAGTGGGAGTACTACTAGGTGGAGGGACATCAAAGAAGTTTTGTTGAGGTTCATCAGGAGAGACAATGGAGGTGACAGAAGAGCCTGGTGGCATGTCTGAATAGACAAAGTTGGTGCGGGCTCGCGAGCCTCGCATGGACCGAGCAGCTCTGTCATAGGCCAAGGCAGCTTCTTCCGCGGTGTCAAAGGTGCTAAAAAAAAAAAAAAAAAATAGTAATAAAAACCTGAAGCTGAAGTAAGGAACAGTTCCACTCGGACCATTGGCAAACACTTGGAAAAGTTTTTCTCAGTTCTCAGTTCAGAAAAAAAGAGAACCTGGGAATAGTTTTTTTCAGTTCAGAAGAAAAAGGCAGAAGACCCCAAATTAAAACTCTCAGGTACATTATCTGAAACTGGTGGCATCCTGCTAAAAAGTGGGCTATGCACATACTCACTTGAATCGAACCCCATGCCCATGTATGAGTATGACCCGTTCCCTTCTAGATCGAACCCTGTGGTCAGACTTGTTGAGTCACTCCAAGCGGCCTGTCCCATATCTTCACTCGAATCTGCCACACTCATATTTGAGCCAATGCCTCCCGAAATGTCAGAAGGAAAAGGAGGGAGCTGATCACACATTTGGTTGGAATAGTTATGGGACACACAAGCAGTAGAACTAGTATTATTGTCAAAGTCAAAGAGAGCTGGTTGTTGTTGATAATAAACACTAGAAGAAGAAGCCCAGAATTGGTCTCCTCCAATATCTGACATTGAAGAATAAGAGAATTCGGTGTTGGTTTCCTGATTTGAAAAGGTTTGGGGCGTTGGGTCAGGTTGAGTGGGAGTACTACTAGGTGGAGGGACATCAAAGAAGTTTTGTTGAGGTTCATCAGGAGAGACAATGGAGGTGACAGAAGAGCCTGGTGGCATGTCTGAATAGACAAAGTTGGTGCGGGCTCGCGAGCCTCGCATGGACCGAGCAGCTCTGTCATAGGCCAAGGCAGCTTCTTCCGCGGTGTCAAAGGTGCCAAGCCAATGCCTTTCTTTGGTTGAAGGGTCTCTAATCTCAGCTGCATATCTTCCCCATGGCCTTCTTCTAACACCAAGAAACCTCCCTGAAGTAGTTGTTTCTTGCGTTTGTGTTTGCTTCTTTTTGCTCTTTGGAGTTGTTGTTGTGGATGAGTTCATGATAGAATAATATGATATGACAGTACACTTCTCCTTCTCTTCCCAGGTGTTGTCTTCAATTTGCTAATTTAGAGGCGTTGTCTGGGGTTGCTGTGACTAATGTGAGTCGTTTAAATAATAGAGCTCTCCAATTATACCTTGTTCTTTCACAGTGATTGCGCATTTATATATCATCTAATCCCCATGTATTTCCAGCACTTTTTCATGTGATTCCATGTAGGAATTTGGAATGTTCACCTTTAATGCCGGTGACCAAAAAAAAGAAAACAATAGTTTGCTAGTCACCATATTTTACAATTATTTTCTCTCTTTAACAAACATGGAGGTACAGATACATGGGAGACGAGTGAACCGTGTGTATAGGGCCGTAAATAAATCGAATTATTTATAACAGTTTAGGTTGGATTTGGAAAAGAATTTGTTTATGTTTGTTTATTTAACAAATGAATTAAGCTTAAGTCTAAATTTTGGCTAGACTCTTATTTAAGTTAAATTCAAACATATTAATTTCTTAATGAACAAACTCATGAATATGATGCAATATATATATTGGATCTTGTATGTTTATAAATTAGTTCATAAGACATATGAAATTAATATTTATAATTTATTGATAATAAAAATAGTTTGTTTCGTAATAATTAAAAATTATATATAGTTTTTTTTATAAGTTTATAAACAAAAATTATTCTATCTAATTATCAACTCAAATAATATAATTTCAAATATAATTAATTTATTAATTATTATCATAAACTAATGAAAGGGTAAAAAAATTTAGTCGTAATATTTATTATATATGAGGAAAGAACAAGTCAATGAAGTAGTTTGTGAGTAAATTTGAACTTTTTCAATAAAAAAAAAAAATGGATCTTAAACAAGTAATATAGTTTGTTGATTAACTACTCGAGCTTGATTCATTTTCAAAATAATATTAAATGAATATTCCTAAACTTCTAATATTTGACTTGGTTACGGCACTACATACGTCGCAGCAATATCCTCGCAACAATCACACAAATAGCTACCTTTGTTCCCTCAAAATTATTGGGGAAGTAAACCATCTACTTACCAAGTGTTGTATAATAATCATGGTCAAAGAAGAATTTAGGCACTATTTAAAATATAATAAAGATTCAAGGGAGTTGTTAATGAATGTCTTAAGGATACATGTTAAAGAATATTAAATAATCAATACCAGCTGTAATGCATGTTTTTTGGAAAATAAAATATTAGAATATAATTTGACTTAAAAAAAAAAAGGAAAAACATTAGTTAACGGAATAAGGAATATGTCTCTGAACAATGTTACTGAGAGGCTACCTTTTTTTGGATAGCGACACCAAACTTACAATACATCTATGTTACCACTTATCACATGGACTTTCTATAAGATAAGGCTGCAGCAATGTATGTATTTATTGGTAAGAAGCAACCTAGTGTAGTTTTTTATTCTCAAGTGATGTTTTTTTTTTTTTTTAATAGTAGAATTTTAACTTATGACGTCCATTCGGTTTTAGTATAAGCAAAGTTTGAATTCCAAATTTCTTTTATATGATGACAAATTTTTTTACTAATTAAATTAACTAGAACCCAATAATATGGGCTAAAACACTAATTTAGTGTAGTTTTAACGTTTATTTTCCATGTTGCTTGGTATGATGATTTGGACCCATCAAACATGTACTTTAATGCGGTCCCGTTAAGTCTCACGCATGCAAAGGGTCATTCATTAGTTGATCCTAGCTAGCTACCTTTCTTTAAATTAATTCCACGCATAATGGTGAGTTCCAGTTAGCATAATTGATAAAGTCTCTGATAATTAAATAATAGATATAAGATTTAATACCTGCCTATTTTAAAAGTTAATTGACGTCTTGAGCTAATGATAGCTCTTTATCATTAGAAGCAAACGTCATAGGTTGAAATTATCTATAAAAAAAAAATTCCACACATAATGGAAAAATGTTTATCAATATCAAAAAAAAAAAAAAAAAGCTTGGTTTTGTTTCTCAAAAAATAAAAAAAATAAGCCATTAATACTTAATTTTTTTTTAGAGAGTTTTAACCTATGGTGTCCGTTCTTGATGATAACTCTTTATCATCAGACCAAGACACTAATCAGTTTTTGGTGTAAGTGAAAATTGAGCTTCAAATCTCTTATACAACCATCAATGCTTACCTTATTGACAGTTACTTATATGAAGAAAATAAATAGACACTCTCATGTGAAAAAAAAAAAAAAATCAAACTAATTTGAAAGAACTTTATTTTTAACTCTATTAGAATAGTCAATCTCAATTAGTTGAAAAAGAGATTCATATAACCTAACCCATCAATCGGGACTTAATTTCATTTGAATTAAGTTTTTTTTTCTTTTTTAGTTTTTTTTTTTTCATAAATCGTTTCGATCAAGTTGATATTCTTTATTACTACCATTTGTTTCCTACAACAAAATCCTAGCTCCGCTATTGGATGAAATTTTGACATCTTAATTAGTATGAATATATATATATATATATATAGATTAATGAATTTAACACTCAATACATGTTCCCTCATGGAAGTTCCATAATTTAGAGAAGAAGATTCATTGGTTAAATAGACATTATAATGGTGATCAACATTTTTTTAAAGATATTAATGATATGATAAAATCTAATCAGCTCATTTCCCAAGGAATGGGTAAGATTTTACGAACTTTACAATGAAATTATTCTAAGAACTTCAGAGGATTTTAATTATAACTATAGTGTATTCCTCTAAAGTTTAGCTCATGTGACATTTTAGTCCATAATATTTAAAATCATAACTTTTAGTTTCCTAGATTACATACCAAATTATAAACTAATATGTCATCACTCCAAAATGACTAAAAGCAATCACTTTAAGTATTTTATGAACAAAATCGATTAATTAAATATTTTAGGGATGAAAAGCAACTACTTTAATTTTTAGAATCTCACATTATTATTTTTCTCAAAAAAGAGAAACGAAAAGAAAAAGTTTACATTATTCTAAGTACAATTATGCTTAAATAACCAAGAGTCTTGAAGTAATTTAATAGACATTTTTTAGCATTTCTAACATAATTGTCTGAAGTTCAAATCACCTCTCCTATTTATAAATGTGGAATTATCTTATGCCTAAACAAAACAACCAAAATAAGCCTATAGAAATAAGCTCATCCAAACAAACACTAAAAGCTATCATATCATTACGTACAAATCTCCCTGAAAAATAGAAAACTAGATGAAAAATGAAGGACAACATAATCTGTCGATCCTCTGCCTAGCCAAAATAATAATAACTAATAATATCAATATCAATATACGAGTGTGTGTGTGTGTGTATATATATATATATAAACCCTCATTTAAGAAATGAGTTTCAATTGATGGAGATGAAAAACAACAGAAAAACAAGTGGGTTGGCATGATTAGATATGTTAATGGCCATGATTTGCATGTTCTCCTAGATACTCTGTTTCATGATTATTCTCCAATCAAGGCTTACTTTATGCGAATTAATTACTATTTTCCATGGATGTCGACCTCTGAAACTTCACTACAGTCCAAAGTTATTACATGTGATCCTTCCTTTCAACCTTATAGAGTGTACATGAACGGGGAGCTAATCATGGACACTACATGCAATCTAATAAGAAATCAAATCCACTTTTTTTGAGTCTCATCCAAAACCACAAAGCTCACTATAAAAGTCTAAAACTGCAAATTCCTATGATCATTGTGGATGGGAGTACTTCCATTCCATGCCTGTGAGATATAATCAGGCCACATCATAGTGATATGATTGCACCAAACAATGCATAAAGAAAAAGAAAAAGAAAAAGGTTCGCTAATTATTATATGATGCATCTCTTAATAACTTATAATATCATCATCTGGGTCTGAATATTATTCTAGTTTTGGCAAAATAGTAGTTTTTTTTCTCAGCAAATAAAAAGTCTGCAGAAGTTTTATTAGTAACAATTAAAAGGACTACTACTGATCTTAATTGAAGTTCAATCCCCGATATAGATCAGATTTTATGTCACTGACTCTTAAATTAGTTTACTTTATCTACTAGATTTGCACATTGATTTGTAGCCTTTCTCCAGCCAAGAATATAGAAATAAGATCATGAAGGCTATCATTAGGGTAACATCTTCATAGATATCTCCCACATGCCCTAGATCAATATTCCAATAAATCTTGTTATAAGATAAACCGTTGAATGATTATATTAATCAACGTGTTTAGCCAAATAGATTCCCTCTCTGATGTAGAGTATTTGCATTGGCTCGATCTGATGAACATTCGTTTCATGGTCTAAATCAAGTACATCAAGTAGGGCTAAGAAGGTTTTGCTGAAGAGTGGAGCTTGCGCTGGACCTGAAAGTACTCTTGATATTTTACAAGAGTGATTATAGTAAAAACAGTTTCGAGGAGGTGATTATTGGAGAGCTTTATACAAAGACAAACTCACATATATATAGGTCCCACTTCCAGGTGCAAAACAAAAGATGAAACCCACCCTTTAAAAATATATAAGAGTAATTAATGTTATGTGTAATATCAATTCCAAATTCATTGAATAATTTTACACTATTATAGCCATTCTCTTCTTATGAATGATGGGGTATCACATGTAGAGTTGTTCATCAAATCATTTTTGAATTAGGGCAATCTATAACCCGTTGAGTAGCTTTCACTTTTGGGGTCACGTTTGCTATTAAATATACTAAGTTAAATAACTACCATGGGTAAGGTTCAATTTGGTCCCTCAAATCATTATTTGTATCGATTTAGTTCATCAACTTTTAAAATCAAGTTAATGTAAACTTTGGATTCCTCTCCCTTTAAATTTTAACAACATTAATAGTTGACAATTTGAAACTCACTTGATTTTGAAAATTTTACACTTTTCACAATATATGGAGATGAGGTCTAAGGATGAAATTTACTTGATTTTAAATTTGAGAGACTAAATTAACACAATTAATAGTTGAGAGACCAAATTTAACTTTATCCCATAATGGAGAACCAAATTAGTTAGTTAACCTAAATACTATACTTAATGCATGCTTTTAATTAGGAGATTGCTATGCAAATATATTATTTTTTTAATACAAAATAGAAAATTTACTCTAACCTAATTTAAGTATGTATGTATATATGTGAAATTCTTTCTTGGAGACTTAAACTCTAGCTCTTGCCTCCACCTCATAAGAATTTTGTACTTATGGAGTGACTATCATGCAAAAGATGCGCAGCAATTATATCTTCAATATTCTCACCTTTCTCTCTCCCTAGAATATATATTGCTTGATTTGTCATTTGTGGATCCAAGAATGCCTAATGCCAATTGACATTGACTTATAATATCAGAGAGACTTGATTGTGATTTAAATTTAATGGAATCTAATGTAATTTAATTATGAATTTATTTTATTTGCATGTTTAATGTAATTTGGGGACTATATTTATAGGTCCATAGTTCACTTTCACTATTGTAAGTAATCGATGAAGAACTTATAAATTTTGTATTTGAAGTTTTCATCCAATTCTTGGTGACTAGGGGCGGTGCCATGTTAAGGTCAGGGTGGTTCCAGAATCACCCTGGCCTGAATTTTTTTTATATATATAATAATTTAAAAAATTTTATTTGCCTACCCTTCAAAAAAAATTTGGGAACAACTTCAGTTTTTTTTTATGCCAATAAAATTAAATTTTGCTCCATAATTCATTATACATTCAGGGTGTGTTTGGATACAATTTATTTTGCTAAAACTGAAAAATTATTGCTGAAAGTATTGTAGATAAAGGTAAAAGTTAGTTGAAATAATACAGTAAAACTCATGAATAATACCAAAAAGTGCAGTGTAACCTATAAATAATAGCAAAAATAAGGTGAATGGTGAAATAATTTTAATTTTCAATCCTAACCCAAACACACACTCAGTAGATGAATGATTACTTGGTTGTATACATTGAAAGAAATATGTAGCTTGTAGCATTAATAATGAGATTATCATGTAACGATTTCAAAATATGAAAACTCGTAGAAGACAATTGTAAATTTTATGTATTTATGTGTTTTTTTTTTTATTGTTATTGTTGTAAATATATGAATTTCTATTTTTATTAGATTGTTTAATTTATGCTTCTAAAAGAATACCCTGAGAAAAATCTTGGAGCCACCACTGTTGGTGATGATACCTAAGTATTATTATTTTGCTTTGTTCTTCTTTTGTTCCCAAATACAAATCTCTCTCTTAGAGCTTATTATCCTACATCTGTATGTTTATAAGGATTTGTAGATCTTTCTCATCGTATAAATTGGAAAATACCAATTCTTTGAAAACCTATCACCTGACCTAGATTCGACTAATTTGAAGGTAGGGTGCGGTCAATTCCGACTGATTTGGCAATCCCCACTCCTTAGTGGGTCTTAGACCCTGTTACTCGATGTGGTTGGTTTGAGTGTCATATGTAAATGAAACATTGAAACCTAGTATGAAGTTTCTCGTGATCAATGATCATCACTAGCTTTTGTCAAAAGCATTAATAATTTTGAAATGTATTTACTATTATGTGCTGATGTGCATATTACATAATTAAATTCATCAAGCTTTAGTTAGAAATACTAAAAGAATATTTGTAAATTACTTATAGTCTTATACCAACCTTGTGTTGTACTCCTCAAACATGTCCCTATAGTTTATTTTGTGATGCTTACCTCCTTTTACGACATTTTTTTTTTTTGCTAATTTTAATAGAACATGATGTGACATGACACAAGTGGCAACAACACCCATTGGGAAATATTTGAAAAAAAATATCGCTCTACTCTCATATTTCTTGTTCTCTTTAACTATTTCCTTCAATCTTCATTTGGGCTTGTGTACTGTCCATTCGCAAGGTATAGATTTAAGGTAGAACAATTTCTTTTCTTTATTTCTTTCCTAATGGGTGTTATTAGCACTTGCCACATTATTAAATTTTATTAAAATTAATATAAAAAATGCCTCATAAAGCAACCACATGGAGGTGTCACAAAATAAACTATAAGGTAATTTCATATTTTAGAGTATACCGCAAAAATAGTATCATAAATTGCCTTCTTTTTCTGTTTTTTCTTTTTTTAATTTGTCATATACATAATGTGTAGGGCATTAATTGTATAGGTCCAAAGTTTAAGAACTAAATTGATACTTAACATAAAGTTCAAAAGTGATATTTTATAAAAATTGTTTTTAAGTTAAAGTTCAAAAGTGATATTTACAAAAATTGTTTTTAAAAATGACTTGACAAAGGACTTTTAAATGTGGTGTCCCATCAATCATCAATTACAATAGGACGATGCCTTATCATAGTTTCTTCCTTTATATAAATTTTTATCATAATACCTAACCCTATATATATGTGGAGTTTGTTAGGTGATGTGTTTAAGTAATATCATTGTTCGGCCATGTGCATCCAATTTGAACAAGAAAATCAATGATAGGCTTACATAGCCTTCTTCATCCAATCCAAAAAGCTTCGTGTCACTGTTATCTATTCGCTTCTCTTATTATTATTATTATTATTATTATTATTATATATGTCCCTTTTCTCTAACTACAAGGGGAAATATAAAGGAGTTTGTAGATATGATGGGAAGCCATGTGGTTGTAACACATAGACATGCCTATCTTGAAGAGAACAAGGACAAGGCCATAGTTATGTATTGAAGAAAAATGCAAGACTTTGGACTTTGACCAAATGCCCCAAGATAAAGCCCATTATTATTATTATTATTATTATTATTATTATTTGCTCAATAAAAAAGGGGTCTTCAGTGTGGATTTATTGACTCCACGTTACGTGACGGCAATAAATAATACCATATGTATCACATGGGTCTTGCTGAGATTATTATTTAAACCACTATTCTTTGGGTGCTGGGATAAGAATTCATACCATATATGAAGCCACACCTCATATGATGATAAAGCCCATTATTTAGGTTCCCTACGAAAAACTATAAAATGTTAAATGATGAGTAGGTTAATTACCTGATGTATGACACAATTTACTATTTAATTATTATAATTTATTATTTTTGGTATTTTTATGTAAAAAAACGTTATTTTAGGTTTAGGTGATTTATTTTCTTGTTTTTAGGTGCATTTAATGGTTTTTAGGTCAAATTTGATTCCTGTTATGGTTAGGTATCAATTAGGAGTAATTTTGGATTATATTTTCTTGTCTGTCAAATTTTAAGGAGCTCTTAAATAGGCCCTTAAGTCTGTAAACGTTTTTCATAGTTTATTATCAATAAAAATTCAGACTTGTGTCTTTTGTGTTCTCTGGTGGATTCTAGACCTATCACCTCGTGGATGTCGCGGAAGCTTGAAGAAAAGCACACACGATGCTCTCTTGATGGAATAGAAACTAAACTGTTAGTTTCTAGTAGTAAACCTCGAATCCACGAGGGGTTTCCCTGAATCCACAAGGAAATAAAACTGGAATCCACCAGAAGAAAATTTGACAAAACATCTGTGTTTATTGATAATAGTCTATGGAAAACGTTTACAGAATTATGGGCCTTTTTAAGGGCTCCGTAAAACTTGACAGACAATAAAATATAATCTAACATAACTCCTAATTGATACCTAACCATAACAGGAATCAAATTTGACCTAAAAAAGCATTAAATGCACCTAAAAACAAGGAAATAAATCACCTAAACCTAAAATAACGTTTTTTACATAAAAATACCAAAAATAATAAATTACAATAATTAAATAGTAAATTGTGTCCTACATCAGACCCCTCCACTTGAAACAAACTCGTCCTCGAGTTCATCTTTGAAATCTGAAATCTTCCACTCCAAATAAACAAATACTTCGAATGCTTTAATAACTTGATTAGGCTCTGAAACTTGAATTCTTCATAAAATGTAGCATAAAATTTCTTCTTATCTACTTTCAATTTATTTGCAACATCAATCAAAAATGGGTTGATAATGAAATTAAAAATTTCTACTCCAAGAAAATCAACATATTGTGTAGTCATCTTCAATAAATCAACCGGAACCTAGGTGTTGTGGCTGATGGACTTGTCCTCACATTTGACCCTAAGTGGATCTTCCACAATATTCTCAATAATTACTATCTCTTGATTTCTGTGATCTTCCACAATCAACTCAATCTTCTTTTCAAGTTTCAATTCAACAACTTGTTGCAAGTCTTGACCTTTTTCAACCACTTCAAAAGTTTCTCCAGAAATAGGCTGCTTCTTCTCAACCCTCAAACTCTTTCCTTTACTTGATACATGGACTTGGCTGTGATAATTTTGGTTTTGACCTTTCATGTTGTACCAAGTATTTCTTGGTAAGCTCTAACATGATTGGATGTAAAAGTAAGCATCTCTTGTAAAATATGAGCAACACCAAACCCCTCTGGAGCCCAAAGCTCCATTTCTCCTACCTGCTGTCCTCCTTGCTTAGCCCTTCCTCTAAGGGGTTGTTGTGTAAGAAGTGTATATGTCTCCGGAACGTATTGAAATGCAATAAGCAATTGCATGTATGCTTTGATTGGAATTTTACATTAGTGGCCATGCACTTTGAGTTTCATGTATGTTGACTTGCCCTTTGTATAATTACCAATTTGGTACCCAAAAGTTTCTGGATAATTTTAGACTATCAAGCTGGAGATCATTTAAGGCTTCAGTAGTTAGAATATTTGCACTCCTTTTAGTTGGGTATAAACATTATCCTTGGTTAAAGCCACAAACCAAGATTTTGTAGGCATTTGATACGAACTCTTTTCTATTGCCTGCTTCAATTAGTTTTGCTGCTATTATAAAACATATTCTTTAAACAGAGGGAAGGTCAAGCATGTGAGTTTTTAATTACGAATAACCCCTTGTAGTTTGATTTCTTCTGATAAAAACATCAGATACTTATAAATGCTTGATAAATGTGAGATCATGTGTTGGTACTGCCTATCAAGAAGTAATAGAAACTAGAAACCAGAAACCATTTTCCCAATATTATCTTCTCTAATAGCTGTTGTTATCAATTGTTTGTCACACGATTGTTTTCTCTTGAGATTTTGATAATGGAGATGTCAAGCTATCAGGCAATATGGTTCTTAATTAATCATTTGACTTTCCCTATGTTTAGGAAAAACCCCTGGGAGAGTGGGTGTTCAGAAGCAAAAGCAAACAGGACATTTGCAGCCTGGAAGGAGGCTGCAAAGGATACATGTTTGCATTAGAGGTCACTGAGGAGCATGACACATGGCCAGAGCGGGGAAATCGTGATAGAAAATGGGTAATTATGCTTAGAATTTTTTTTGGAATCCTCTAGATCACGTTGAACTAATTCACTAGTATTTTTGGTACTTCCTATTGCATGCTGCAGAATGATAAACAATGTTTTGATTGAACATGATATATTGTCAGTTCAATATTTAACTATGACATGTTTGTTTGCCTCTACAGCTAAAAATTAAAGAGGCATTTAGACTCTGCCGGTATGAATGGATGCGTGAGGCATTGGAGAGTTTCTTAGAGTTATGGCAGAGGACCAGAAAATCCAGATGTCAGAAGAGATAGGGGAAACTCCTTCTGCGCCAGTGTCAAATGTCATGGCAGATTGTCAAATTATTTCATCAAGCTGCTATGTAAATTCCTCTAGTGGCCAACACCATGGTATGAATGCTATTAGTTCATTCCATCTTGGATATGCCTCTCAAGAGGTTACCATTGACACGAGTTTTTGACGTATTGCTGAGTTCAGTCTCTACCTTTATAAATTGTGCAGTAGGTTGCCGCAATGAATCAATAGCATCGGCAACTTCTTCAAATTGGAGATAGGTCAAACTGCGAAATGATAGACTTGTTTTTCTCACTCTTTTCTAGAATGTTTAATGTAACCATCTTCATTTCATCTTAATTGACTGTTGAAGTTTTAAATTTTCGTTCTTAGAAACAAAATTGTGTAATCTATGATGGTAGATGTTTCAAATCTTCATGTTCTCGAAGATTTGTACAACATCACAATATTCCTGATCAAGCCAAGAAAGCTGACTTACATCCTTAAAGACTAGTTTGTAATGATCATCAACAAGTTAGCTACCCATCAAGAAGCCTTATGTGAGCAACGTACCTAAAAATTTGGTCATTTAGTGTATTTCTGGTAAAGCTCCTTTTTTACTCTGAATAAAAGGCCCAAAGGTATGTGCATTACTTGTTCCAATATTCAGTGAGTCGTGAAGATAACCTGGCTCTTGCTGTGCTTAACTATGTGAATTGAAACCACAGGGCTGGATTTTGGATGAGAATTAAAAATCGACCATGTTATGCATTCGTCTCATATCGTTTAGTATTTTAGTTAAAGAACATGATATATGTGAACGTTAATTAGATAACTCAATTTCATTGAATAATTAAGTCTGATCATATGACTCAATCCAATATAGCAAAGGGCCCCTATTACACNCTTTTATCCTTTTCATCAACTTGGGTGTGCATAAAGTGAAAATAGTAATAACAAGGATAAAAATTAACAATAAGAATATGATAATATATCTTTTCTTATTAATTTATCTCCCTAATTACCATTTTTCTTAACTCCCAACCACCACCTTTGCAACTTCCTCCCAACTTCCTCATTAGTTTCTGTTCAAAATCTTATGTGGGTTCATTGAAATACATAGAAAATATATAACAAGATGTAGTCTATGAGGTTTTATACTATGGACATAGCCGTAATCTCTTAATTCGAAACATGTAATTCTCTTTGAGTTCTTTTTCCTCTCTCATTTCTCTTTTGCTTCCGCTATACAATTTTTTCTTACACTTACTTTATTTCTCTACAAAAATTTTATATTTCATTTTTCATTTCAACACTCCCTTCATTTTTCAAGTTTTCTTCGGATTTTGACCTATTGTGCCTTGGGTTCATCAGGATTCCCATCTACATATAATAGTGTGCCCTCTTCATGAAAAGCATGAACATTCCTCAAATTCGGACCCTTTGTTTTTTCCCCTAATGTTAGTAGTAATAAAATATTAAGCGTAATTCCTTGTGAGTTCTAATGACTATTTAATGATCCATGGCTTCACCACAACGCAACCTTAATATGATGGCCACTTTATAACTATAAGTGTTTATGAGGTGGGGGAGGGAATAAGAGCCGGGGTTCAAGTCTTAAAAAAGAAAATTCATACACATACACTTAAATTAGACTAGAGTGGATTTCTAACTCAAAAAGAAAAAGATCCATGACTTCATGGTTTCTAAAGTAAAATGTTACAATTGAGCCAAACTGCGATTATAGAAGCAAGAGTTCCTATTAGAAATGTAGGTTTTTTTTTTTTAAATGTAAGCTGTAAGGTTCTGCGCAAAAATGCACTATTCCATATAACTCACAAATGAAAGGCTTTTTCCAATCTTGTAAAGCCAACATGAACAGGACGAAAAACAAGACAAGCCATGATCATGTGTTTTTCCCCACTCGCCTCATTAGAAAACATAGCCTATTTGACTATTTCTGCTGCATGAAATTTGTCTTTAGATACTCAGCCAAAAAAAAAAAAAAACCCTCTTTTGATGATATTTGACTAAGTTTCCTTTTCCTAGTCAAATAAATTCAAAACATTTTTATCAAAATCGAGCTTATCTTAAAGTGAGACTGTGGTCTATGAGACTTTTTTTCAAGATGATATTAACTAACATATGGTAATGATGTAGGACACAATTTACTATTTAATTATTGTAATTTATTATTTTTGGTATTTGTATGTAAAAAAATGTTATTTTAGGTTTATGTGATTTATTTCTTTGTTTTTAGGTGCATTTAATGCTTTTTTAGGTCAAATTTAATTCTTGTTATGGTTAGGTATCAATTAGGAGTTATTTTAGATTATATTTTCTTGTCTGTCAAGTTTTACGAAGCCCTTAAAAAGGCCCCTAATTCTATAAACGTTTTTCATAGACTATTATTAATAAACACAGACGTTTTGTCAAATTTTCTTCTGGTGGATTCCAGAAACTAACAGTTTAGTTTCTGTTCCATCAAGAGAGCATCGTGTGTGCTTTTTTCAGGCTTCGGTAACATCAATTGGTATCAGAGCCCTGACTTACCCTAGTCTGGTGGCTAACCGGCGAGACGGTGACTACCACAACAATGACGGCGGTGATGATGTCAACAACCTAGTTCTCACTAGGGCTGAGTTCCTTAATTTTCGTGATAAGAATCACAATTTTGTGAAAAGAGTCAGGAAATTATAGGCGAAATCTAGCAAAAGATTGCTACTCTTCTTGCTAGGAAATCATCTTGCAACAACAATGTTCAATATATTCAAAGACGCACTCCTAACTACAAGAAAATTTCATTCTTTGACGGAGATATGTGTAGGATAGATTTTATTGACTGGCTTCTTGATTTAGAAGAGTATTTTAATTTTTGGAAGATTTGCGATGAAGAAAAGGTTGGCTTGCATCTAATAAATTAGACAATGAAGCAGAAGAATGGTGGGAAGACATTCAAATTGATAGAAAGTGACGAGGTAAGCATCCAATCTGCTCTTGGCAAAGAATGAAAAGAGTATTAATTCATTTATGGTTTTCTAATGACTATTATGATATACTAGATTATACAAGTGTTGATTATAAATCTGTATATTCATATGAAAATCAATATGTTCATTACCATCATTGGAAGAACAATACCTAAACCTGGAGATGCACCAAGAGCTTTTCAATGAACAAGAGCACCATAGAAATCTGATGATTGTCTTTCATTATACTCCGCCTCTAGATACTTTTGCAATCTCAAATATTGTCTGGAATATAAAGCTTTTTCTTAGCAGTGCAGGGACATTTTATTCTATAGCTTAGCTATATGATGGAAGCTATGGCATATCTATACAGAACACAAACTTAGGAAAGTTTATCCAATTTGCCAATTAAAGAATTTCCCAATTCTGCTATATTTAATAATAAACAAGCATTTCATAAAAAAGCTAATACTTTAATTCAGGGAACCTACTTTAAGTTTCCCTTTAACTCCTGCTTCCTCGAAGGCCTCACGGCAAGCAGCTTCTTCTTTAGTCTCATCATCCTCCCATCCACCCTGACAACAGAGCAAGGCAACATTTAGAATATAAGAAAGCATGATTTCATGCAGACAACAGTATAACAATGAATAAAGCGAATGTACCTTTGGAAAAACTAGGTCGTCACGATTTGGAGATGAAACCATGAGAACTTCTATACCGTCTTCCTTCTCGCCACTGTGCTCATTTTCTTCCTTTGACACCCTGTAAGGAATACACCTGTTGTATGCATTTCATGAGTAAGCAACTGTAAATAAACCCTGGTGCTTAAAATCATTCAGAGAAATCAACTTTCTTAACATCTATGGTTGCATTAAGCGCATAAAATGGTTGAAGAACTTGGCTTCAAAGGTTTTTCTTAGGGAGACTCTGAATCCAATGCTTAAGAAGTATAAAGTAATAATAAAAGAGTAGGGTTCTTGAAGAGATATTTAGCCCACAATAGCAAGACTGAAAGCTAATGCTAGTTCATTCTTGAGAAAATTTTTGGCACAAGTTCCTTCTATTGAATTGACACTTGAACTACCATGAAAAAGAGAACAATCCATATTGTGTTCTGTTGCACTTCAAAATCCTAGTTGCAATATAAATTAGCTTCCACTCATTTCATGAACATACAAGCTATCACATGTTCAATCTTTAAATCAGAGGCCAAGTAATTATCTGTTAAACTCACATCATCTTGCTGTGATTAATTTGATAAGTGAAATCTTTTTCCATATTGCTTCTGCATACACGAGAGTTTGACAATATGCTGCCATTATCCCTCTTAATCTTGTTGAATTTATTCACAGCCACTTTCATATTAATTTCTCTTTCTGTTTTTCCTCCCTTCTTTATTTGTGTTATAAGACCGGTTTCTGCAATGTTTCAATTCAAAGCAAACAACTCAGAAAGAAGGCCTTAGGCCTACCACAACCAGAGCCTAATCTCAGCCCTCAGATTTTCTGAACAGTGGGGAGTTTGAATATGTAGCCCACAGAAAAAGAGATGACATTGGGCCTCATCACAATTAGAAACTTCAAGTTACAATTTAAAATTGTTCCTGTTACTCTATCAGACTATCAGAGTGTTAATTTGGACCTTTGAGTCATGGTCCACCGTCAACATTTACTCCAATTGGGATAAATAAAACTCTAAAGCGGTTAATATATTAAAATTCCACATCTAAAACTTGTCTTTTCCTGTTAAAGAAAAGTCATAAACAATCCCATCAAAAAAAAAAAAAAAAGGTCAGAAATAATGATGTAAGTATGTAACCCTTAATGATCATAATTAAATACTAATAAATACACAATAAATAAATAATTAAAATACTAATAAATACCATGAATAAGACAAGATGTATCACGCAAATCATAAAAATTTACGTCTTTTTAAGTCAATGACGACTGACGAGGCCCACTTTGGTAGGATTACTTTGATGGGTAAGTGTATGAATTAGAATGCAATTTCTAACATCAAAAACACCAATTATCTTCTAGAAATCTAGATGCTTCTGCAGTTCTGCTACTGCTCCTTTCATAAAAACATGTTGTTGTTTTGTTTTGGTTCACGCCAAGATTACTTCATATTCCAATTAATGAAAATTTTTAAAATTTTAAGCATTAGAGGCAAACAAAATATCCCAAATTTTACTGCTAAAGAAAGTGATAAAACAAAGAATGTCAACAACCCAAGAAGGAAGACTAGGCAAAATCAAAGCGTGGTGTGTGAAAGAGAAGTCTTACCCAGAAACTAGTCGATAATTGCCTTCATAACGTTGCCGAAGTCGACCCGTTCGTGCGGGCTCAGAGGCCATGTCGGAGGCCATGATGTGTTACACAAAGTAAACCTTAAAAACACCCAAGTACACAAAGTCAAAAACAAATCTAAACTCCAACCCACATAAGTAAAACCAGAGAGAATGGTTTCAGAAACAGAAAAAGGAGAAAAGAATAGCGTTGAATACCCAAGTGAGGTGAGGTTAAAACTTTGAAGTTGAGAGAAACAGAAGAGGCAGCTTCTTTCTCAACCATGCATGTAAGTAACTGAACAAGAACAACAAGAAGAAGCAGCTGTTGAAGCTTTAAATACTGTGAGTCAGAGACAAACTACCGTATTTGTGTATATAAAAAAATACTAACCAATAGAAAGACTCCGATTGGTGGACTAGCAATAAATAAAGGGTCCAGAGCTGACAAGCTTTTAAAACATTATTAAACTTTTCATGCTCAGCTCTGTTAATTTCTTTCTCTGTCTTCTTTAACTTCAACGCTATATTTTGTGCAAAACCTCTTTTGTTATGAGAAAGAAGAAGAAGAAGAAGAAGAAGAAGAAGAACTGCCTGCGTTCCGCAAAAAACAGAGAGGGAGAGATTTCAGCTGGGCCAGAACTCAAAGCAACGGCATCCATTTATTATGTAAAAAAAGTTAACGACTTTAAAGATGTTAATTTAAGAAATATCTTTAGTAGCTTTTTAAAACTTCTTTTTTAGTTTGATTTTTTGAAAAAATTTTATATTTTAAATTAAAATTATATCAAATATTTATTAAAATAGTCTATTCATAAATACTTATGGACATATATTAACTGAACATTTTTTAATTAATAATTGTTAATAATTATTTTATTTTATTTAAAGGGTTTTTTTTAGGAGATAATAGTTTTCTACATCAAAATCTCATAATATTTTAATAAATATTTTAATTTTGAGTCATATGGATGGTAATTTTTATTTTATTTTATGGCTTCTCTTTCAAAATAAGCTCCACTCCCTTTCTCCCCTGATATTGTTGAAGCTATAGTTGCTGCTAGGGCAATTTCGTTTGCTCATGAGCTTGGCATTAGACNTGCAAAACCTCTTTGTTATTGAGAAGAAGAAGAAAAAGAAGAAGAAGAAGAAGAAGAACTATATATATATATATATTATTATGAAATTTTATTGATGTGCAAAATGAAGAGCTATTATAGGACAAAAAATTAAAAAAAAAATACTAAACTGTTTTTTCTTTTTCTTTTTTTTTTTAATAGAAACCCCCTTGTGACGTGTCGAGGGTGCGGAACCACGCACCGGCCTGCCTCGAGGCTCAATGGCCGATGGTTTTTGAACGAAGTCAACCTTATGGGTGTATCTTAGTTGTTGGATTCTTTGATTATTTTTTCTTTTTAAATTTCTTTCTCTATCATTAATTTTAGTACTAATGCATTTGGATGCTTTCCAAGAGAGTATGCATTACTAATAGTCTAACACTACTATTATTGTGGTTGTTATCATTAATCATTTTTATTTTTATTTATTTATTTCAATAACATACTTAAAACTTGCATGTATTTTTAAAATTAGAAGAATATGTATAATGGAAGATCATGTGAATATATTTTTTTAAAGACTTCATATTTAAGTTTGCAAGTCTTTATCTAAATGTATATTTAATACGTGAAGCTCGATAAGGGATTCTATAATATAGATTTTTTTTTTTCATCATTTTAAAAGTATGTTGTTTTAAAAGCTATAAATTACTAAAAAAAAGATGATGTTTAAAAAGTTTTACTTTGAAAAATTAAAGTTTCCAAATGGTATGCCAAACAGGTATTAGTGTCCAATGTGAGCATATATACTAAGTTGGTGGGTTAATATTGCAAGATTTTGTTATCCACATGCATACCTCATAGGTGAATCTCATTAAGTGTCCAATGTGAGCGTGCCAAGCGGGTTAGAACATTCTCATTGTCCTTTAAAAACAAATGAAATGCAAAATAAATAACGATTTTAGTAAAAGAGGGTAAAATCACCATTACATATCATGATGCACCATTGTACAAATTTTTCACATTGCTACAGTATCATTTTTTTTTTCATAATGACCTTGTACACACAGACAATACCAGTGTTTTGTAAAGGTAATGGGATTAGGCTTATCAACAAACCTTTTTACTTTAGGCATGTCAAGAACAACACCAATCCAAATATAAACAAATTTATAATATAATAAACTTGAGCATAGCATCAAACCAACACAAACTATTTTATTAGCGTTTGTACGATATCATATAATTCTATTCCAACTTAGTTGATAAATATAAGGGTAAATAATAAAATTATATAATATATTTTTAAAATATATCGATCCGTCAAAACTGATCTAATCCAACCCAACTTGCTAGGTTAAGTTGGTTTTTAGGGGTTTGTGGGTCGGATTGGATTATCAAAAAAAAAAAAAAAATACAGTGGGTCGGGTTAGGTGCGGGTTAGCAGATTCATGAATCCACCTATTTAATATATATTTAAAAAATATATTATATAATTTTATTATTTACCCTTATAACTAAGTTGGGATAGAACTATATGATATTTTTTTGAAGCACTAAAAAATATTATGTGTTGGTTGATACTATGTTCAAGTTTATTAGATTATAAATTTGTTCATATTTGTATTTGTTTGTTCTAAATGCTTAATTAAAAATCAAAAAACAAAAAATGTCCAACCCATGGTGGGTTGGATTGAAGAAACTCCTCAACTTGGCCCCAACTTGACTTATGCACACCCTTGATATAGCCTTGTAAGGTTTGTTGGCCATGTGGTTGTCATCGTTGTTGTTGGAATTGTTAATGGTTGCCACAACTGGGTTATTGTAGTTGTTGGTGGTTGTCGCAACTAGGTTGTTGTGGCTGTTTGATCTGGTGTTGGTGGTTGTTAGCATCAATAGTCATTGGGATGGGTGTTGTTGGGTTGGGGTTGGGTTTAGTTTTGGTAGCAGTGGTGGCGAGGGGTTTGGCCATGAGTTGGAGTGGTGGGTTTAGTTGTTGTTGTTGGTATGGATAGAAAAATAGATTAATTTAATGGGACATATTATAAAATAAAAAATCAGATGTAATGTGTGTTGTAAAAATAGTTATGTAAAATAGATAAAGTGATTTTTTACCATGCAAAATGCTTTTTTTTTTTTTTTTTTTAAGAACCAGTTGGAAATGATCTTAGTTAAACTTGTAGGATTTTGGTGTTAAATGCAATGTTTAAAAGAGAGAAATTAATCAATTATTTTATAGTCATGCTACTCAGTCATTTCACTTGAGTAAATTCCATAACACACATATACATCAATCCCTCCTCCTCTTCTTTCTTTCAACTATTACAATCCTCTCCCTATCCTATATTCCAAATCTTGTCAAATAGTGACACATGATCATTGGTTGTAGGAGGATCTTGTAGCCTGTTAGATATAACTTAACAATGCGAAAATTTCTCTATTGTTACAGCAACCATTATCTCAAATTAAGGCGTTAATAGAATAAATTGATAGTACAGTTGAAAATTATAAATCGGGTTAAAGAATATAATGGAAGTTTAAAAAAAAAAAAAATTAGTTATGTTTCTTCCTACGTTTTTTGACTATGCATTGAGTGGTCTTATCTTATCTACATTCTTTTATGGTGATGGTCACTATACACGCCGCTGTGCATATTTGTTTTCTCTTTTTTGTGGAAGACTTCATCAAAAGGATGTCTATCTATGAACAGTCTAAGCACGCCATGACTCTATATATATAGTATGAGAATAATATATACATACGTATACGATGATTCACAAAAGTTTCTATTATAAAAAGTACGTATGTCATTTGAGTAATGGGAGGAAAGCGAATCAAAAGGTAGACAAAAGTGGCTAAAGAAAATGATAGACGAAGCTTCTCTAGCAAATGCAGATTACAGGAACATGAAATTTTTTCAACGACCTGCAAATAAAATAATATGGGTTCATGACCTGCGAATAAGACTATATTTTAAAGTAAATTCTATAATTTAGAGCCGTAATTATATGGTTTTAAATAAAGTTTTACCTAACAATTTTTCTAACAAATCTGCATCATAGGGTACTAATTAAGGACCCGCCTATGGTTCAAAAATTCAAAGGCATAAACTTTATACAATTGCAAGCCCCTGCAGATATATAATATGGGCAAAGGGAATTTTTATTTTAGGAGACATATCACATATCACAAACCAATAATTTAACCCATTATTTATTAATTAAATTGAAACATTTTTTTTTTTCTTGGGGGCAATAAATAGAATAGAAAAGAGAAAGATAGAAAAACAAGAATGGTACTATAAATGAGGCCCATGCATCATATTAAATGTGACAGAGACATTTCACATTCTCCACATGCATGCCGACATACATGTCGCACTTGGACTCTTCTTCATTTGAGTAATGGGAGGAAAGCGAATCAAAAGGTAGACAAAAGTGGCTAAAGAAAATGATAGACGAAGCTTCTCTAGCAAATGCAGATTACAGGAACATGAAATTTTTTCAACGACCTGCAAATAAAATAATATGGGTTCATGACCTGCGAATAAGACTATATTTTAAAGTAAATTCTATAATTTAGAGCCGTAATTATATGGTTTTAAATAAAGTTTTACCTAACAATTTTTCTAACAAATCTGCATCATAGGGTACTAATTAAGGACCCGCCTATGGTTCAAAAATTCAAAGGCATAAACTTTATACAATTGCAAGCCCCTGCAGATATATAATATGGGCAAAGGGAATTTTTATTTTAGGAGACATATCACATATCACAAACCAATAATTTAACCCATTATTTATTAATTAAATTGAAACATTTTTTTTTTCTTGGGGGCAATAAATAGAATAGAAAAGAGAAAGATAGAAAAACAAGAATGGTACTATAAATGAGGCCCATGCATCATATTAAATGTGACAGAGACATTTCACATTCTCCACATGCATGCCGACATACATGTCGCACTTGGACTCTTCGCATGCTCAAAGCACATACATTTTTTAATGTCTTGGTAGATTATTATTACTTGTTTTTATTATATTCTGCCATCAATTTTAAGAAATGCATGTTCTATATTTCTTTCTTTTCTTTTTTGGGGGTGGGTGGGTTAATCGGCATGTTCTCATCGCATAAAAAAAAAGGGGTAGTACACTGTTCGGCTGTTGTTTGCTTGGAATAAAAATTCCCGGCTGATATCTCGTTGTTTCAACAAACAGAATTGACTAAAACCGATCATGAAACATTTGAGAGTTGAGAATGAGAGATATCAAATTTGAGGTTTGGCAATAATGGCAATTTGCAATGCATCACCCATGTGCGAGCATTGGTAGCCACATTTATTAGTGGTCATGTCATGATAAGATTACCCTACAAATGAAGTAAAATAAGCGACTGGACCATGGGTTGCAGTTGCAGGGCCTCTATTTGTGTAAATTTGGGAGCAGCGATGTGTAACAACATTTTTGCAACAAATTTAAATAACAAGTTATAATATTTAAGTTTACTACTGAGATTATTTTTTATTTACTTTTAATAGCTTATCATCTATGCTTTGTTGTTAAGATGTTGTGCTTGTAACCTAATTCAAAATTTATTGTTTATGTGTCTTAATTATCATTATTATTATTATTATTTTGGTAGAAGTATGTGTCTTAGTTATGGCCCCTTATAATGTCATTAATCAAGGTATATCAAAAACGCGTTATTCAAGCATAATCAGTAGCCCTTACAAGTCAACCATTACGTCTATATAGTATATACCCTATATTGCTTTTTATGATACACAATTCCAAATAATAAAAATTTAATCATTATGGGCTTTCTGTGAACCACATAAGCCCTTACTTTTACTATTTCCTTCTCTGTCAAAACCTTCTATTTTCTTCCTTTTATTTTAACATTTTCTAGAGCCACTTTCTCATGGCTTTCGACAGGGTTTAAGTATTCCACCATTGATCATCGCTCAACTCAGTCGCTACTAAGTTAGTACTGACTATCGTTCAAGTTAGCACCAATGACCCTCGTTCATCCACATCCACTGTGCTAGCATCTTCTATAACTTCTTCTCTCCAAGCATGGCACTTTCCTAATAGGGTTTTTTTTTTTTTTTTTTGCTTAGATTTCAATTTTGAGATATGTTTTCCCATTTGAGGCTTACAAGTTATACTAATTGGTGCATCATTTATCATTTTGGGGGTTCAATCGAGGGGCAGAGCTAGGAAATTTTGTTTGGAGGGGCCAAGCTACAGGACTAATATATTTATTAAGACAACCCTATACATACGCATATATACACACACTTTTTTTTTATTATATTTACACACACATATATATACACACACTTTTTTACTTAATAAGTTATATATATACACACACCCAACAAGAAAAAAGAACTTAGTATTTTCAATCAAAATTATGTTTAATGGCGATTTTTCATAAAAATAATAAAATTCATTTTTACCATTTTCATAGTGAAATTCTTAAAAAGTTTCATTTTCTATACAAATTATCAAATTTTATACTATTGTAAGTAAAAAATCATTCAATTGAACTAATAAAATTTTCAAAAACATGAATGATTCAAAACTTGAAGGAACAAGTCAGGCTTCAAACATATTTAAAGCTATCTTGCTTTAACTCATTATGTGACAACTAAAGAGATATTTCATGTACAGTTTTAGTGACAAGATTTTTTTAATGAGTCAATGACTTGTTAATCACCACATAACGAGTTGAAAAAGATAAATTCAAACATGTTTGGTGTCAAACTTTATTAAATATTTAATAGATATAAGAGCACATTTTACAATAAAAAATAGAATTGCAAAAAATTAAGTTATGTCTCTATAACTATTAAACCATTTTTTTTTTAAGAGCATCATTGGACTAATTCAAATAATTAGGGGGGCCAACTCTTATTTTTGTAGACTAAATTTTGAAAACATTAAAATAATTATATATATATATATTTCAAAAAAAATCAAAATTTTAAAAAAAAAAAAAAAAAAAAAAAAAAAAAAAAAAAAAAAAAAAAAAATCTATGCGAAATCCACCATCCTCAGGCCATAGTAGCCAACTTTTGCTCATTGTTTTAGCCATTCTCTAGTTGCCAATCTTCTTTGTTTGTTGCTATGGCTAGCATTTTGCATGGTTCATTCCACATTGTACCCAATACATTATACATCCGATTTGATCATTTTCATGATTTCCTTCATGAGATTAGAATTTCAACTTTGAGTTTGAAAGGGTATCTTAGTATATACACATGTTTTATATGACTTTGATGTATATACTCTCTATGTTTTACTGTGTACATACCTTAGTTATGGACCCTTGTTATACCTTGAATCATAGCATATCAATTATCCTAAGTCAAGCATAATCAATGGAATTGTACAGGTCAATCATTGTGTGTGGATATTCCTTATATTGGATTCTTGAAATAAACATTTCAAAATAATAAAAATGTAACCACTAAAGGGACGTAAGTCATAAGGCCAAATTACACAAACCCTTGCTTTTACTCTCTGCTTTTTCTCTACACCTTTTATTTTCTTCCTTTTGTTTTAGCAATATGGACCCATTACTACTAAGTACTAACACAACTATTATTTTGGATAGGTAGATAATGTGAAAAGGTAGGAGATGGGATTCAAAACACAAATATAAGGCACTGCAAAGAATATCACTATCACTGGGTTATCACTTAAACCTTGTCACTAACATTGCTTTTATTATGTCATCCATTGTTAAACAAATTATTATTATTGTGCGGGTCGCAAATGAGGCCAATGGGCTCAGCCCCACTTGGGCTCACAACTAATTTGTTTGTAAGGCTGAATTTCCTACTATGGGTGATCCTACAACCAAGGACTCACTGAGATCACCTTTCTCCTTCTTGGCGACACAATCTTTCCTCCCAACTGCTCTCCGGACTCTCTTTTTCTCCCCTTTTTCTCACCCACCCTTCTTTCTTCTCCTTCCCTCTTATTTATAGTGCTCAGCTCAAGCGAGGGTCATTAATGCTTCTCATCTTTGTGCAACAGAGGGTCCAGTAGGATTTTCTCTAAATGGGAGGTTAGGTATGGGTGGCTTTTGGGGGGGGGGGGGGGGGTGCCAATAAGCCCTGTATGAAATCTTTTTGTACTCATCAAATAATTAAATTGCCGTGGTGGAGTCTTAATTCTAAAGCACTATAGTACTGCATGAAATGTAGGATTTCCATAAGTGTTACAGGAATAATTGAACAATATCATTTCTATCTAAAGTCACTTTTTGGCATGACTTTATAGGTTGCTTTGGCATCAATTCTTCATTTTATAATCTTTGGGAAACTTCCCTTTGCATCTTTTGAAGGGACTGGATGATTGTGGTCTTCCCTAAGAATCGTCTTTTTCATTATTGGTGGGAAATCAAATTATTTGAAAAGCAGTAATGCAATGGAGAAGAATAAAGAGAATAATTTTATAATATTTTTTACTTTTTTTGGTTGAGAATTTTAATGGAGAGAATGAAAAGTTCATTCCATTATTTGAGAATTTAAGTGAGAATGAATAAAATAAGTAGAATGAAACATTCATTCATCTTTATATTCTCTCCAAATTTCAAATTTTCATTCCCCCAAAATTGGAAGGAATTGGAAGGAATAGAATTTGATTTAATGAATTTTTTTTTACTAAAACTTCCAAAATACCCCTATGTATTCAACCCTTTTATTTTAAAATAAGAGTCTAATTGTAATATTGTCATAAAATGATTTCATTTCTTTCTCTCTATGTTAATCCCAAATAAAGTTACTTGATAGGTAAAATTATGGCATGGAAGATTTTAGGTTCAACCCGTCAGCTTTGCTTATATAATAGATCCTACAGCTTAAGCTAATGGGACAATTAGTGAATAGCTGGACTTTAAGGCTGATGCCATTAAGAGGCTGATGCCAATATAGCTAAAGGAAATAAGGTGAGTTGACGGTCCTAAAGGTGACGACCCTATTAAAACTTGGCTTGACCACCACGCATAAGTATATAAAGAAATTACTTGTATCCCACGCGGAGTGTTAGTGTCCTACAAGGAAAGGATTCTGTAATTTACGCTCATAAGAACTCCTATAAGGAAAAGACTTCTACTCCAAGAAAGAGAGGTCGACTCTCTGCTACTATAAAAGCCCCAATACCCTCACAAATCAAGGTACGCATAATTAACCCCTCTCTAGCACTCTAGAGTTGTAACAAGTTCTAACTTGACATTCGGAGGGTATTTGGCTGGCACCATACCGGTGCTCTTTGTAAGGTCTTTTTTTTTTTTATTTTTTTTATTTTTTTTTATGCAGGTGTCGTTTTGAGTGTGCAAACATCGTGTGACTCATTGGTGATATTTTCGACATCATTAGTTGGCGCCGTTTGTGGGGAACGATCAGACGTTTTCTGGTTTGTAAGCCATTGCAAACGCTTTCCGAACAAAAGAGTTGCATGGTGTTGACTCGCTTGATAGCGACAACGAACAACATTCAAGGAGATGAAACCCACACAGCGGCCCTCGAAAGGTAAGTGCAAACCCTGGGCGCCGCCGTAGAGAGCCTTACTAAGCAGAACCGCAACCTGGAGGAACAGTTACACCAGAAAAATGCAGGTCACGGCATTCAAGAGCAGGACCAAGAAGGCACCAGTGCCGATAGAAGAGAACGAGAAAGGCTGGAGGGCAGTAATGCTCCGAGTAGACCGGAGCGTCAGAGTTTGAGCATGCCATCCCTCACGGATGCAACTCAACCACAAATTGCCACGGAGATACGGGCCATAAAGGAACAAATGGAGGTTATGATGAATGCCCTCAAAGGATGGGTATCCAGCGACCTTAACGATCTGGTAAATCACACTGACTCACCATTCACTGCAGCCGTCAATTCCTTCCCCCTACCACATAAATTTCGCATGCCACATATAGACAGTTACGACGGAGTGAAGGACCCACTGGATCACCTGGAGACCTTCAAGACTTTAATGCACCTTCAAGGGGTAGTAGACGAAATCATGTGTAGGGCCTTCCTTACAACACTAAAGGGCCCGGCCAGGGTATGGTTCAGCCGACTGACGCCGAACTCCATCAACACTTTTAAGGAGCTAAGCGCTCAGTTCACTACACACTTTATTGGGGGGCATAGGTATAAGAAGTCCACGACGTGCTTGATGAGTATCAAGCAACAAGAGGATGAGACACTGAGATCTTACATAACGCGCTTCAATAAGGAAGCGCTCTCGATCGATGAAGCTGAAGACAAAATACTTGTAGTAGCCTTTACAAATGGGTTGCGAAAGGGTAAGTTTTTGTTCTCACTATACAAAAACGACCTAAAGACAATGTCGGAAGTACTTTACAGGGCCACCAAATACATGAATGCTGAGGACGCGCTGCAGGCTCGGGAGGAAAAGCCAAGAAAAAGAGAGAGACCGGAAGATATACGGCAAGACCAAGGGCGGAAGAAGCCGAGGACAAGAGACCGAAGAGATGAAAGGCGTTCTAAGTCCCCAGGGGGAAGGTTCACGAGCTTCACCCTGCTAACCACCCCGATAGATCAAGTCCTAATGCAAATCAAGGACGAAGGGGCTCTGACCTTCCCCGAAAAGCTGAAGGGAGATCCTAGCAAACGTTCTAGAGACAAATATTGCCGCTTCCACCGAGACCACAATTATGACACAGCTGATTGTTATGACTTAAAGCAGCAAATTGAGGCCCTCATAAGACAAGGGAAATTATAGAAGTTCGTAAGCAAGGAAAGAACGGATCCACCGCCTCAAGAGTAGCCCCTCCGACAGGATAATGACCGTCCTCGACCTCCCATCGATGACATAAGAATGATTATAGGAGAAACGACTACCGGGTCATCCAAAAAGGCTCGAAAGACGTACCTCAGGATGGTCCAAAACGTCCAGCTGATGGGCCCAGTACCAAAAATAGCACGAAGAGAAGGCCCTATCATCGAGTTCTCAGAAGAGGATGTGCGACGTCTTCACCATCCACATGACGATGCGCTTGTCGTCAGCCTACAAGTAGGGGTCTACAACTTGCACTGGGTGCTGGTCGACAATGGGAGCTTGGCAGACATCCTGTATTACCCTGCGTTCTAGCAAATGAGAATTGGAAGAGAACAACTAATTCCGACAAATGCCTTGCTCGTCGGTTTCGGAGGAACAAGGGTATTTCCCTTAGGTGCGATTACACTGTCTGTAACGATAGGCGACTATCTTCAGCAGATCACCAAGGACGTGACATTCCTCGTGGTTGACTGTTCGTCCGCCTACAATGCTATCTTGGGGTGACCCACCCTCAATTCATGGAAGGCAGCGACCTCAACTTACCATTTGATGATTAAATTCCCTACCGATTATGGAGTAGGAGAACTACGCGAAAATCAAGTGGCCGTACGCGAGTGCTACGTGGCCATGATGAAAATGGAGGACCACCTCTAGGCCATGAGCATAGAAGAACACTGGAGTACGATGGAGCCTGTTGAGCAACTTGAAGAAATCCCTCTTGACGACTCCGCGCCTGATCGGACAACAAAAATTGGAACCCTTGCCAGTCCCATGGTCCGACAAGCACTTACAGCCTTCCTCAAGAAGAATTGAGACATGTTCGCCTGGAGTTATAAGGACATGCCAAGAATAGACCCTTCAGTCATGGTGCATAGGCTGAATGTGTCACCCTCCTTTCCACTTGTCTGACAGAAGAAGCAGGTGTTTGCCCCAGAACGAGATTGGGCCATAGCTGAAGAAGTCCGCAAGCTACAGGAGGCGAACTTTAGTAGGGAAGTTTACTACCTCGACTGGCTAGCAAACGTAGTGATAGTCAGGAAAGCTAGAGGGAAGTGGAGGATGTGCGTAGACTTCACCGACCTAAACAAAGCATGCCCAAAAGACAGCTATCCCCTCCCGATGGTCGACTTTAGTAGACTCTACAACTCAACACCAGCTGTTAAGTTTTATGGACGCTTTCTCCGATTACAACCAAATCCAGATGCACGAAGCCGCTCAAGAGAAAACTTCGTTCGTAACCAGCCAAAGCCTCTTCTGTTATAAAGTAATGTCGTTTGGTCTAAAAAACGCAGGCGTGACATATCAAAGGCTCTTGAACAAGATGTTCGCATAGAAAATTGGGAGGAATGTCCAAGTCTACGTTGATGACATGCTGGTGAAAAGTTGAAGGGAGGAAGATCACCTGAAGGACCTCAAGGAGACATTCGACACTCTTCGATCTTACAACATGAAGCTTAATCTAGGAAAGTGCGCCTTCGGGGTGACAGTAGGAAAATTCCTAGGATTTATGGTGTCACAGAGGGGCATCGAAGCCAACTCGAACAAAATTCGGGCTATAGTGGAGATGGCACCACCAAAAAATATGAAGGAAGTACAAAGCCTCAATGGCAAGATAGCAGCGCTAAATAGGTTCGTATCAAGGGCGACGGACAAGTGCTTACCCTTCTTTCACACACTGAAAAGATCTTTCGAGTGGACTACCGAGTGCCAGCAAGCATTCAAGGGGTTGAAAACTTATCTCTCTTCCCTACCACTGCTAAGTCCCTCGCAGCCAGGTGAAACACTTTTTCTTTATCTTGTTGTCTCCCCAACAGCCGTCAGCGCCGCCTTGATTAGAGAAGAAGAAAGAGTGCAGAAGCCCATCTATTACACCAGCCGGGCACTACGCAGAGCCGAAGAAAGATATCCGCCCATGGAAAAGCTCGCATTTGCACTAGTAACAGCAGCACGCAAACTCAAGCCGTACTTTCAAGCCCACACAAGGATCGTCCTAACTGACAAGCCTTTGCGATGGGCGACGAGCAACCCTGAAGCTGCTAGACGTGTGGCACTATGGGTTGTAGAATTAAGCGAGTTTGACATCCAGTACCACCCGCAAACCGCCATTAAAGGACAGGTCATTGTAGATTTCATAACTGAGTTTACAAATGGCGAGGACGGGGGGGCAAAAGAATCTCCCCGATGGAGCATACATATAGACGGATCCTCTAACAAGCAGGATGGGGGAGTCGACATCGTACTACAGTCACCTGAAGGAGACACAGTCGAGTGTATGGTTCGCCTTGAGTTCCCTACCACCAACAATGAGGCGGAATATGAAACTTTGGTAGCAGGGCTTAACCTCGCCAAAGCTGCAAGAGCCGAGAGTGTGATCATTTACTATGACTCTCAGGTCGTGACCAACCAGATAAATGGGGATTACGAATGTAAAGGCGAAAGAATGAAGAAATATCTGGACCAAACAAGGAGGAGGGTAAACGAGCTAAAGGCCGAAATTATATAGATCCCCCATGGAGAAAATGAGCGAGCTAACCGCCTAGCCAAAGCCGTTTCAGCCGAACATATGGCCACCCTTGGTAATGTAGTCTCCTTCGTTCAGCTCTCTCCACTTATAAATTTTTTCGATGTACAGGAGCTTGGTTCCAAAAGTGATTGGACCGTGCCGTTAGTCTCTTACTTGAAGAACGACCTACTGCCAGATGGAAATGAAGCTACAAGAAAACTGAAGGTCCAAGCAGCAAGGTTCGTTCTGATAAGGGATGTCTTATACAAAAGAGGTTTCTCCCGCCCCTACCTAAGATGCTTAGGTCCTGAAGAAGCAGGCTACGTCATGAGAGAGGTACACGAGGGAATCTGCGGAAACCACTCAGGGTCAAGATCATTATTGCATAAGCTAGTAACGGACGAGGTACTTTTGGCCAACCATGCAGAAGGATGCCGAGGCTTATGTAAAAACTTGCAACAAGTGCCAAAGATTCAGCAATATTATCAGACAACCACCTAAAGAACTTACCCCGGTGATGGCACCATGGCCGTTCGCTCAATGGGGACTGGACATCATGGGGCCGTTCCCTACGGCAATACAACAGCTGAAGTTTCTGGTAGTGGGCATCGACTACTTTACAAAGTGGGTAGAAGCTAAAGCCTTGGCCACCATTACGAAAAAGAACGAACGGAGTTTCGTCTGGCGATGTATCATATGCAGATTTGGCATCCCTAGAGTCTTAGCCTCGGACAACAAGAAGCAATTCGACAATGACTCCTTCCAGGATTTCTACTCGAAGTTGGGGATACAGAACCACTACTCCTCCCCCACCCACCCTCAAGCCAACGGACAGGTCGAAGTCACGAACCGATTCTTGCTGAAGATTATCAAGACTCGGCTCGAGGGGGCAAAGGGTATTGGGCAAAAGAGTTGCTGAGCATACTTTGGGCCTACAAGACTACGGCAAGGACACTAACAAGAGAGACATTATTTTGACTAAAATACAGGAGCGAAGCATTCATCCCAGCCGAAGTCGGCCTCACAAGCTACAGGGTGCATAACCACGACAAAAGGAAAAATGACGAGGCCATACGTCTACAGCTCGATCTGGTGGACGAAGTCAAGACAGCAGCAGAACAAGGGTTCGCATGATACCAGGACCGCATGGCCAAGCACTACAACTCCCGGGTCAGACACAGAAACTTCCAGGTTGAAGACCTCGTTCTAAGGAAATTCGTGGGCGTAGTAAGAGACCCAACTCAAGAAAAACTTGGCCCAAATTGGGAAGGACCTTACTGAGTCACAGTGTGGCAGAGGAAGGGCATCTACCATCTGGAGACACTAGACAGATGGAAGTTGCCACATCCTTGGAATGCTGAACACTTGAGAAAATACTACCAGTAGAGATGATGACGAGAAGAGTAACACCCCCACCCCTTTATTCATAAGTTTACTATAGAAAATTTTAGTTATACTCCTCAAATTTATCATTTACTTTAGTTTTTGCTACAATAAGCCCAAAGGGCAGGTTTTTTACTTTGGTTTTTGCTACAATAAGTCCAAAGGGCAGGATTTCATTTTTTGAACTACTTTTTATATAAATGCATGGCAATAAGAGGAGTTTATTCAGAATTACTAAAGTTTCTACTTACAAGTCCAAGTCCACAAGATGGACGAAGCTACGTAACCGACGGTCTAATAAAAGACTGACGAATTGGCCAAAGTCCACAAGATGGACAAAACTACATAACTGACGGTCTAATAAAAGACTGACGAATTAGCCAAGTCCACAAGATGGACGAAGCTATGTAACTGACGGTCTAATAAAAGACTGATGAATTGGCCAAGTCCATAGAATAAATGAAGCCATAAAACTGATGGTCTAATAAAAGACTAAAATAGCTAACGGCTTAATAAAAGACCGACAAGTTGGCCGAGTCCATAAAATGAAGCTGACGGTTTTATAAAAGACTGACGTGTTGCCCAAATCCACCAAGTAAACAAGGTCGTAAAGCTAAACGGTTTAACAAAAGACGCAAAGTGGTTAAGTCCATAGTATGGACGAGACTATAAAGCTGACGGTCCTACATAAAATGACCTCATCTTAAAAAGTAATAAATTATCAAAACTTGGCAAGTCCATAAGGTGGACGACCTTAACCCAAGGCAATATGTTGCAACAGACTAAAAGTCTGGGAAAAAGACAAGTCTATTGATCCATAAAGTAGACGAATCTCGCCTAATAAAATAGACTAAGTCATTAAAAGTAACGGGCTCACCAAAATGACCATCTGCTCGTAAAATTGTCAAAACTAACGACCTAATTAAGCCAACGGTTCCATTTAACTGACGGCGTTATTGAACTAGATGGGTCTGCAATCGTCATTCAGTACCTTTAAAAACATAACCCACAAATAGGCCGACAAGCCTAACCTATGGCTGGGAGATAGCCTTAGCAAGAAAAAGAAGCGCATAAGCAAATGGCCATACATACATGTTTAAAAACAACGGGTATCAAGGGGCACTTAAAAATATTGTTTGTAGACAAAAAAAAAAAATACAACTGTTACAAGAGATGAAACTACAACTAGGAAGGAGGAGCATCACTTAAAGCATCGTTTACTTTTTCTGAATAGGAGGGTTGTTTACGTCTAGATCCTCCACAAAAGGATTGGAAGTAGTGACGGGAGGGTTCGCAGCGGGCTGGGCTAGAACAACACCGTCATCTTGAGGAGGATCCGCAAAGTCGTCACCCTTGATAATGACAGTGTCATTAATAGGCGTCGCTGGTGGGAGCCCATCTATAGTTATCTCGGAAAAATCCAATTTAAGGAAGGCTAACGCAACTTGCTTCAGGCAGTCGTTGAACCTAATGTCGTAGTATCTATCGTAGGAATTGATATAGGAATCTGACTCCTTGAACTCCTGGACCGCGTCAGCCCCAACCGTCTCTACCTCCTTACGAAGGGCCGTCAACTCTTGTTCTAATTTCTCCTGCTGACGACCTGCCTCCTCTAACTTCTGCGTCGTCTCTTTCAGCTCAACATTCAGTAGACGCATGGCCTCCTTGTACTGAGCCTGCTGATTTAACATATTAGCATTATGTTTACTGACGCGAGTAACGACACCTTCCTTAGCCACGCACCGGTCCTGAAGCGCCTTTACGCGAACCAAGGCCTAAAAAAGGATACAATCGTCAGTCATTAAACAGGAAGGAGATAAGAGAAAAGCCAATTAGGGGAGACGGCTTACTCGTGTGAGGTCAAATAAAGCTGACACCCCCAGCTCCTTCGTCCCCAACAGTGCATAAGGATTTATGTCCGTCGGCTTTATAAGAGATTCTACTGCTTCGACGACAAAGTCCTTATGCGTCAACAGGCAACATAGCCCCTCCAAGACAAGACCGGAAGAAGTCATCACCCTTTTTCCTGCTTCGAGGCCTGACTTGGGGGTTGACCTCTCTAGGGGCTCATCCCCAGAAGTAACGGCTACCTTTTTAAGAGGACGGTTGTCGTCCCCATCAGGTTTCCTTTTTGATGAACCCTTAGTGACGGTTTTGGGGGTTGACAAGGATGTTATCTCCCCTTTTGCCCTCTTCTCCTCCTTCTGACGAGCAGCGGCAACCCTTATCCGTTGCTTAGCTGCCTTCATCTCTGCAAAAGAAACACATGAGAAGAACTGACGGCAAAAAAGCTGAAATGACGGGACCATATGATCAAGCTACTCACGATGGCGAGAAAATTCTTCTAACTTGAGAGCTTCAGGCATCGGTTTAGGACCCTCACAATACGCGTGAAGAGCGTCAAGAGTAATTAAATCTTGAAATGATCGCTCCTCTAAGGGAATCTCTAGAACCTGACGGATAAAATCTTCCTGCTCTTCAGTTATTAGGGGAAGAATGTTGGCTGAAAAAGAAAAGTAAGTTGACAATGTTAAAACACTTCAAAGGATAGATAAGTAATTGCATGTAAAAATTGACAGGGACAAAAGCTGGCGGCTAAAACCTGAATCCCTGATAAAAGCCCAAGTATTATCAAAATAACCATGAGGCATTGTCTCCCATTCTTCCTGACGACACACTCAGCCCGTCCCTTTAACAAAAAAGAACCTACTCTTCTAGGATCTATTAGAATCTGGCATCTCGGACACTAATCTCAAATCCTTCTCCCTGACGGCAAAATGGTACATCCCCTTGGAAGAAGAAATGTGTCGGGGTCTATAGCAATAAAAGAATTCATCTAAGGAAAGCTGACGGTGTCCTTCGCTCAGACGACCCCATAATATCTTAGCACCTATAAAGATCCTCCATGAATTTGGAGCAATCTGGCTAATAGACAACCCATAAAAATCAGCCAGCTGATGGTGTAAAGCCTTCAGGGGCAGTCTGAGCCCCGCAGCAAACATGGTATCATACATACCAACGTCTACGGTTTTCCCCGTATAGCATTTTTCACCTTCCTTAGGGAGACGGATAGGAATATGGTCTAGGATTTGGAAACGGACGCGCAACTCTTTGAAAATTTTATTGATCATTTTTGGAAAAAATTTGTTGACGGCCTATTCTTTAGGAAGGATGAAGGGACGGTTACCTCCAGGACTTCCTGAAGCCCCCTTACAGGATTCCTCATCATCTTCATCCCCGTCACTATCCCCCTCTTCTTCCACCTCAATTTCACCCTCATCACCTATTACCTCCTCCTGACCCTTGTTTCTGTGACTTCCTACCTCCTCGTCAAGAGTTTGGGCTGACGTCTCCCTCTCTGACGACCAGGAAAAACTTCCAGACTCACAACCTGAACCAAATACCTTGTCGTAGCCCGCTCCATCGCGAACCGACGACTGATCACTCAACACATCACTTGACATCTAACTAGCTACAAGTGACAGATGTATTCTAAGCACCTAAGATGACGACCTCGCTTTAGAGGAATCAATCGGAATAAAGTATGTACAAAGAAAGAAAAGGAACTTACAAGTTTCTCAAAATAGGTGATGGTTGAAGAAGCGACGGTAGAAATGTAGGCAACAATGAAGGAGGAGTAACGGAAGAAGGGCAACGGATCTTCTCTCTAGGAATCAGTGAAGATTAAATAGGAAAATGAGGAGGAGAGGTGGACTATATATATAAAAGCAAAAAGGCACGGAAGACAAAGCAACGCCTTCATCCAGAAGGAGAGCTAATCAGAGTACGCCACGTGTCCAAGCATTTAATAAATGGCTGCTCGAGGGGACACCTTTGAGTTATTCTCTCTACTGGCCAAAGTGAAAGCTAGCAACAAAATAATATAACTCCATAGCCCGATAGTTTAAACTGACGGAGATATGGAGTAGGGGGCAACTGATAGGTAAAATTATGGCATGGAAGACTTTAGGTTCAACCCGTCAGCTTTGCTCATATAATAGATCCTACTGCTTAAGCTGACGGGACAATTAATGAATAGCTGGACTTTAAGGTTGATGCCATTAAGTGGTTGACGCCAATATAGCTAAAGGAAATAAGGTGAGCTGATGGTCCTAAAGGTGACGACCCTATTAAACTTGGCTTGACCACCACACATAAGTATATAAGGAAATGACTTGTATCCCACGCGGAGTGTTAGTATCCTACAAGGAAAGGATTCCGTAATCTACGCTCATAAGGACTTCTATAAGGAAAATACTTCTACTCCAGGAAAGAGAGGTCGGCTTTTTGCTACTATAAAAGCCCCAATGCCCTCACAAATCAAGGTACGCATAATTAACCCCTCTCTAGCACTCTAGAGTTGTAACAAGTTCTAACTTGACCTTCAGAGAGTATTTGGCCGGCACTACACCGATGCTCTTTGTAAGGTCTTCTCGTTTTTTTGTTGTGCAGGTGTCGTTTCGAGTGTGCAAACATCGTGTGACTCACTGGTGATATTTACGACATCATCATTACTTGTCTTTCATTCTTTTCTATTCCTTTATTTTAAAATATCCAAATAAAAGTTACTTAATTTTATTACATTCATTTCTTTTCCATTCATTTCCCTTAATTAAATAGATTCAATTCAATTATATTCCTTTATGATCAATTCATTCTGATGATGCCGAAAATATCAACAGTGAGTTGCACAATGCTCGTACCCTTGAAATGACACCTGCACAAAGAAAAGAGGACCTAACAGAGAGCACCGGTGTGGAGCTGGCCAAATACCCTCCGAAGGTCAAGTTAGAACTTTTTTCAACTCTAGAGTGATAAAGAGGGGTTAATTCTGCGTACCTCAATTTATGAGAGTATTAGGCTTTTATAGTAGTTGAGGGTTGACCTTTTTCCTTGGAGTAGAAGTCTTTTCCTTATAGGGATCCTCATGGGCGCGGATCGCGGAATCCTTTCCTTATAGGATTCTAATACTGATCGTGGGATACAAATGATTTCCTTAAATACCACGCGCGGAGGCCAAGTCAGAATTTTACACATATCCGTCGGCATAGGGGTCGTCGGCTTGCTTTATCCCCGTCAGCCAAGTCGCCGTCAGTTTATTGCAGCGACATCCAAGGGCTCCGAGTCCGCATCCGTCAGCCTTGGCTCTCTCTGTTCTTGTAGTTGTCCGAGGGCATTAGCTGACGGGTTGACCGTGACTTATTTTTATGTATCAGTTGCCCCCTACTCCATATCTCCGTCAGTTCAAGCTGACGGGCTATGGAGTTATTTTTGTTGTTGACCTTCATGTTAGTTTGGACAGAAAATATTACGGATGGAATTAAATGCTCTGTACACGTGGCTAGTTTTGGTCGGCTCTGCTTCTGGATGAGGGCGTCGCTTCGTCTTCCGTGCGTTTTCCTTATATATATATATATATATATATATGGCCCACCTTTTCTTATTTCTTCCTATTTGCTTTTGGTGATTCCTGGAGAGCTAATCCGTCGCCATACTCCGCCAGTAATGCCATTATTTCTCTCGTCACCTCGTTAACCGTCACTTTTGAAAAACTTGTAAGTTTCTCTTCTTTCCTTGCACACTTTATTTTAATTATTTTCTTTAAAGTAAGGTCATCATCCTAGGTGCTTAGTTTACACCCGTCACTTGTAGGTAGATGTCGAGTGACGCGTCGAGTGACCAGTCGTCAGTTCGCGAAGGAGCGAGCTACGACGAGGTATTTGGTTCAGGCTCAAGTAGTGAGTCTGGGAGTTTCTCTTGGTCGTCAGAGAGGGAGACGTCAGCCCATACTCCCGTCGAGGAAGTAGGAAGTCAGGGAAATGGCGGCCAGGAGGAAGAAGTAGGCGAGAAGGGTGAAGTTGGAGTAGGAGAGGGAAATAGTGACGGGGATGAAGGTGACGAGGAGTCTTGTGAAGGGACTTCTGGAAGTCCTGGAGGCAGTCGTCCCTTCATCCTTCCCAAGGACTGGGCTGTGAATAAGTTCCTTCCAAAGATGACACTTAAAATTTTTAACGAATTACGCACCCGTTTCCAAATCCCTGACCATATTCCTATCCGTCTGCCTAGGGAGGGTGAGAAATGTTATACGGGAAGAACTGCAGATGTTGGCATGTACGATGCCATGTTTGCCGCCAGGTTGAGACTGCCTCTGACGGCTTTACACCGTCAGCTGGCTGATTTCTTTAGTATATCCGTCAGTCAGATTGCTCCAAACTCGTGGAGAATCTTTATTAGTGCTGAGGTACTGTGGGGTCGTCTAAGTAGAGGCCACCGTCAGCTCTCCTTGGATGAATTTTTCTACTGCTACAGACCCCGGCACCTTTCTTCCTCAAAGGGGATGTATCAATTTGCCGTCAGGGAGAAGGAGTTAAGGCTGGTATCTGAGATGCCAGACTCTAATAGAGCCTGGAAGGGTAGGTTCTTTTTTGTGGAAGGGACGGACTAGGTTTGCTGCCAGGAAGAGTGGGAAACAATACGCCTTGGTTGTTTCGACAATACTTGGGCGTTTGCTAAAGAGTCAGGTTTTAACCGTCAGCTTTTATCCTCGTCAGTTTGCTACGTATTACAATTTATTTTTTGAAAAGGTATTAACGTAGCCAATTTATTCTTTTTCAGCCTTCACTCGTCCATCAATCACCGACAAGCAAGAAGATTTTATCCGTCGGGTTTTGGAGATACCCATAGAAGAGCGATCGTGTCGGGACTTGATTACCCTCGACACTCTTCACGCGTACTGCGAAGGTCCCGAACCGACGCCTGAAGCTCGTAGATTGGAAGAGTTTTCCCGTCACCGTAAGTTCCTTGACCTATTCGTTCCGTCACTCTTTGTACTTTTAGTCGTCAGCTTCCCTTATGCTTTTTTTTTTTTTTTTGCAGAAATGGACGTAGCTAAGGAACGGATCAGGGCTGCTGCTGCCCGTCAGAGAGAGGAAAGGAAGGCGAAGGGGGAGGCGACGTCTACATCTGCCCCCAAAACTGTCACTAAGGGTTCCCAGAAGAGGAAAACTGACGGGGTAGTCATTCGTTCGTCGAAAAAGCCAACCGTCACTCCTAGGAAGTCGCCCCCCAAGTCGGGCCATGGAGCAGGGAAGGGTGTTATGACCTCTTCTGGTCCCGTACTGCAGGGACCCCATAGCCTGCTGACGCATAAGGATTTTGCCGTCGAGACTATTGAAGCCCTCATAAGACCGACGGATATAGATCCTTGCGCTCAGCTGGGGACGGAAGAACTGGGGTCGTCAGCTTTGTTCGATCTCTCGCGGGTAATCCGTCAGTTTTTTTTTTTTTTTTTTTGACTGACGTGCTTAATCTTTCTTTTTTGATAGCTGACGGTTGTATCTTTTTTTAGGCCTTGGTTCGTGTGAAGGCTCTGCAAGACCGGTGCGTGGCCAAGGAGGGGGTCGTCACTCGTGTTAGCAAGCATAATGCTAACATGCGAGACCAGTAGGCTCAGTATAAGGAGGCGGTACGCACACTTAACCTCGAGCTGAAAGAGGTAAAGGAGAAGTTGGAAGAGGCGAGCCGTCAGAAGGGCGAGCTAGAGGGAGAGCTGACGACCCTTCGTGTTCAGTTGGAGACGGCAGGGGCTGACGCCGTTGAGAAATTCAAAGCGTCAGACTCTTTCATCGATTCTTGTGGTGGCTATTATGGCACGGGATTCGATGACTGTCTCAAACAAGTTGCGTCAGCTTTCCCTGAACTGGACCTATCTGGAATTACCATGGACGACGCTCAGCCTATGACGCCTGCTACTGATGCCGTTACTGCTGGTGTTGACGACTTGGTTGATTCTCCCCCACATGGAGGTAGTGGAGTTGTCTTGGCCCAACCTGCTGCGAACCTTCCAACTACCGCGACTCCTCCTGTGGTGCTGCTTGACGGAGAGGACCCTTCTGTTAAGTAGAGAATTTTTAAGTGACGGTTTTTATTTTTGTAGCATATGTTTTTCCCTTCTCTTTTATTTATGTAGCAAATAGCTTTATTAAGTGCCCCTTGGGCCCTAATGTGTAATATTTTAACAGCTTTTTAAATGGCTTTTTGGGTTTTGATTTGTTTGTAACGCCGTCGCTCTTGATTACTTGCATGTAGCTACTTTTGCTTGGCCTATTTAACTCGTATGTTTCGATTTGAAAGAATGAAATCAGGATTGTGGGCCCTTTTAGTTTAGTGTACCGTCAGTTTTACTAAACCATCGGTTTAAACTTTGAGCTTTCTAGTGTAAATCTGCTTAATAAATTCGTCAGTTTTTTTGATCATTTCGTTTCAATGATTGTAAAAATTTTTGGCAAAATCCTATTACCTCGTGACAAGGTCATCTGCCTTATAGACTTGTCCATTTGTGGACTGATAGATTCAGCCTTTTTTAGACCGTCAGTCTAATGGCTGAGTTTATTGGTTTACGCACTCCCTCAGTCTTTTATTTAGACCGTCAATTTTTGTCGCTTTGTCCATCTTGTGGACTCGATCATTTTTATACCGTCGGTTTAATTGATTTGTCCATTTTATGGACTTGGTCATTTCTTAGACCGCCGGTTATTTGGCTCGACCGCTTTGCGAACTCGGTCATTTTTTAGACCGTCAGCTTTTTGGTTCGTCCATTTTGTGGACTTGGTCTTTCGGTTAGACCGTCAGCTTAAGAGCTGCGACAATTGTGGACAACCACTTTTTTTTTTGGTCTTTTGGTTAGACCGTTAGCTTGAGAGCTGAGACGATCGTGGACTTAAACCACTTTTTTTTTTTTTTTTGTCTTTCGGTTAGACCGTCAGCTTGAGAGCTGAGACGATTGTGGACTTAACCACTTTTACGGTCTTTTTAGGTTTTAAGGCCGTTCACGTTTTGTGAACTTGAACTTGTAAGTAGATACTTTAGTAATTCTGAATAACTCTCATTGTCATGCATTAATATAAAAAGTAGTCCGAAAACAAAATCTGCCCATTTTGGGCTTATTGTAGCAAAAACATAAGTAGAAGAAACTGCCCATTAGGCTTATTGTAGCAAATACTTAAAAAGGTAATCGATAAGTCTTAGTGTACCCCAAAAAAGGTGTTGTTGCTTTTCGTGTTGCCGCCCCTACTGGTAGTCCTTCTGTAAGTGTTCAGCATTCCATGGATGTGGTAGCTTCCGTCCGTCCAGTGTCTCTAGATGGTAGGTGCCCTTCCTTTGCCATGCCGTAACTCGGTAGGGTCCTTCCCAATTTGGGCCGAGCTTTCCTTGGGTGGGGTCCCTTGTTGCGCCCATAACCTTTCTTAGAACGAGGTCTCCCACCTGGAAGTTTCTGTGTCTGACCCGAGAGTTGTAATGCTTGGCCATGCGGTCCTGGTACCGTGCAAGCCTTTGTTCTGCTGCCATCCTGACTTCGTCCACTAGATCAAGTTGCAGACGTATGGCCTCATCATTCCTCTTTTCGTCATGGTTGTGCACCCTGTAGCTTGTAAGGCCGACTTCGGCCGGGATGACTGCTTCGTTCCCGTACGTTAGTCGGAATGGTGTCTCTCCTGTCAGTGTCCTCGCTGTTGTCCTGTAGGCCCATAGTATGCTCGGCAACTCTTCAGCCCATATGCCTTTTGCCCCCTCGAGCCGGGTCTTGATAATTTTTAGCAAGGACCGGTTTGTGACTTCGACCTGTCCGTTGGCTTGGGGGTGGGCGGGGGAGGAGTAGTGGTTCCGTACCCCCAACTGCGAGCAGAAGTCCCTGAAGGAGTCATTGTCGAATTGCTTCCCGTTGTCCGAGACTAAGATTCTTGGAATGCCAAACCTGCATATGATGCATCGCCAAACGAAGCTCCGTACGTTTTTTTCTGTAATGGTGGCCAAGGCTTCAACTTCCACCCACTTCATAAAGTAGTCAATGCCGACAATTAGAAACTTCAGTTGTCGTATTGCCATAGGGAACGGCCCCATGATGTCCAACCCCCACTGAGCGAATGGCCACGGTGCCGTCATCGGGGTGAGTTCTTCGGGTGGTTGTCTGATGACGTTGCTGAACCTTTGGCATTTGTCATAGGCCTTCACATAAGCCTCGGCGTCCTTCTGCATTGTCGGCCAAAAGTACCCAGTTCATACTAGCTTGTGTACTAGTGATCTTGATCCTGAGTGGTTTCCGCAGATTCCTTCGTGCACTTCTTTCATGACGTAATCTGCTTCTTCTGGACCTAAGCATCGTAGGTAGGGGCAGGAGAAACCTCTCTTATACAAAACATCTCTTATCAGCACGAACCTTGCTACTTGAACCTTCAGTTTCCTTGCCGCCTCCTTCTCATTCGGCAATATGCCGTTCTTCAAGAAATAGGTTAATGGCGTGGTCCAATCATTTTGGGGACCGAGCTCCTATACGTCGACAGCATTTATGAGTGGAGAGAGCTGTGTGAAGGAAAGTGTATTACTGATGGTGGCCATGTGTTCGGCTGAGGCGGCTTTGGCCAAGCAGTCGGCTTGTTCGTTTTCTCCTTGGGGGATCTGTATAATTTTGACTTTCAGCTCATTCATCCTCCTTCTTGCTTGGTCCAGATACTTCTTCATTCTTTCGCCTTTGCATTCATACTCCCCACTTATCTGGTTGACTATGACTTGGGAGTCACAGTAAACGATCATTTTTTCGGCTCCCGCTGCTTTTACGAGGTCAAGCCCTGCTATCAGAGCTTCGTACTCCGCCTCGTTATTGGTGGTAGGGAATTCAAGGCGGACCATACACTCTACCGTATCTCCTTCGGGTGACTGTAGTACGACGCTGGCTCCACCGGCCTACCTGTTGGAGGATCCATCTACATGTATTCTCCATTGCGGGGATTCTTCTGCCCCCCTATCCTCACCATTCGTGAATTCTGCTATGAAATCTGCAACGACCTGCCCCTTAACAGCGGTCCGCGGGCGATATTGGATGTCAAACTCGCTTAATTCTATGGCCCAAAGTGCCAAGCACCCAGCAGCTTCTAGGTTGCTCATTGCCCGTCGCAAAGGCTTATCAGTTAAGACAATCATCGTGTGGGCTTGAAAGTACAGCTTCAGTTTGCGTGCTGCCGTAACCAGCGCGAAAGCAAGTTTTTCCATAGGTGGATATCTTTCTTCAGCTCCGCGTAATGCCCGGCTAGTGTAATACACAGGTTTCTGTACTTTCTCTTCTTCCCTGATCAAGGCGGCACTGACGGCGGCTGAGGAGACAGCGAGATAGAGAAAGAGTTCTTCTCCTGTTTGCGAGGGGCTCAGCAGTGGTGGGGAAGAGAGGTAAGCTTTCAACTCCTCAAATGCTTGTTGGCATTCAGTGGTCCACTCGAAAGACCTTTTCAATGTGCGAAAGAAGGGTAAGCATTTGTCTGTTGCCCTGGAGACGAACCTGTTTAGCGCTACTATCTTGCCGTTGAGGCTTTGTACTTCCTTCACATTTTTTGGTGGTGCCATCTCCATTATAGCCCGGATCTTGTCTGGATTGGCCTCGATGCCTCTCTGGGAAACCATGAATCCCAAGAATTTTCCTGCCGTCACCCCAAAGGCACACTTCCCTGGATTAAGCTTCATGTTGTAAGAGCGAAGGGTGTTGAACGTTTCCTTGAGGTCTTCTAGATGATCTTCTTCCCTTCGACTTTTAACCAGCATATCGTCTACATACACCTGGACGTTTCTCCCGATCTGTCGTGCGAACATCTTGTTCATAAGCCTTTGATATGTTGCGCCCGCATTTTTTAGACCAAACGGCATTACCTTATAGCAGAATAGGCCTTGGCTGGTTACGAAGGAAGTTTTTTCTTGATCATCGTCGTGCATCTTGATTTGGTTGTAGCCAGAGAAAGCGTCCATGAAGCTTAATAGCTGGTGTTGAGCCGTAGAGTCTACTAGAGTGTCGACTCTCAAGAGAGGGTAGCTGTCTTTAGGGCATGCCTTGTTTAGATCGGTGAAGTCTACACACATCCTCCATTTCCCGGAAGCTTTCTTGACCATCACTACATTTGCTAGCCAGTCGGGGTAGTAGACTTCTCTAATGAAATTTGCCTCTCGCAGCTTGCGGACTTCTTCGGCTATAGCTTGATCCCGTTCTGGGGCGAAGACCCGCTTCTTCTGCCGGATGGGCAGAAAGGATGGTGATACATTCAGCCTATGCACCATGACGGAAGGGTCTATTCCTGGCATGTCCTCGTGACTCCAGGCGAATACGTCCTGATTCTCTTTGAGGAATGCCGTAAGTGTTTGCCGGATTGCGGGACTTGCAAGGGTTCCAATCCTCGTTGTCTGGTCAGGTCTGGAGTCATCTAGGGGTATTTCTTTAAGTTTCTCGACTTGCTCCGTCGTGCTTCGGTGCTCTTCTATGCTCATGGTTTGGAGGTGATCATCCATTTCCATCATGGCCACGTAGCATTTGCGTGCGGCAATCTGGTTTCCTCGTAGTTCTCCGACTCCGTATTCTGTTGGGAACTTGATCATTAAATGATAAGTTGAAGTTGCCGCCTTCCACGCGTTGAGGGTGGGTCGCCCTAGGATAGCATTATAGGCAGACGAATGGTCGACCACGAGGAACGTTACGTCCTTTGTGATTTGCTGGGGATAGTCGCCTGCTGTCACAGCCAATGTAACCACGCCCAGCGGAAACACCTTTGCACCTCTAAAACCGACAAGTGGGGCATTCGTTGGAACCAGTTGTTCCCTGTTGATTTTCATTTGCTGGTATGTCGGGTAGTACAAGATGTCTGCCGAGCTGCCATTGTCGACCAACACCCGATGCAAGTTGTAGTCCCCAACCTGTAGGCTGATAACAAGCGCGTCGTCGTGCGGGTTGTGAAGACGTTGCGCGTCTTCTTCTGAGAACTCGATAACGGGGCTTTCCCTTCGGGCTACCTTTTGCACTGGACCCGTCAACTGGACATTTTGGACCATTCGGAGGTACGTCTTTCGAGCTTTTTTGGACGGCCTGGTAGCCATCCCTCCTACAATCATTCGTATGTCACCGACGGGAGGTCTTGGACGGTCATTATCTCGTCGGGGAGGGTGCTCTAGAGGTGCTGGATCCGCTCTTTCCTTGCTTACGAATTTCTGCAATTTCCCTTGCCTTATAAGGGCCTCGATTTGTTGCTTCAGGTCGTAACAGTCAGCTGTGTCATGGCCGTGATCTCGGTGAAAGCAGCAGTACTTGTCTCTGGAACGCCTGCTAGGATCCCCCTTCAGCTTTCCAAGGAAGGTCAGAGCCCCTTTGTCCTTAATTTGCATTAGGACTTGATCTATTGGGGCGGTCAGCGGGGTGAAGCTTGTGAATCTCCCTCCCGGAGGTTTAGAACGCCTTTCGTCTCTTCGATCTCCTGTTCTGGGCCTCTTTCTCCCTTGGTCTGGTCGTGCATCTTCCTGCCTTTCCCTTTTTCTCGGCTTCTCTTCTCGGGCTTGTAACGCGTCCTCAGCATTCATATACTTAGTAGCCCTGTAGAGTACTTCCGACATGGTCTTCGGGTCGTTTTTGTATAAGGAGAACAAAAACTTGCCCTTTCGCAACCCATTTGTGAAGGCCGCTACAAGTATTTTGTCGTCGGCTTCGTCAACCGATAGCGCTTCCTTATTAAAGCGCGTTATGTAGGATCATAACGTCTCGTCCTCTCTTTGCTTGATACTCATCAGGCATGTCGTGGACTTCTTATACATATGTCCCCCAATGAAGTGTGTAGTGAATTGAGCGCTTAGCTCCTTGAAGGTGCTAATAGAGTTGGGCGTCAGCTGGCTGAACCATACCCTTGCGGGGTCTTTGAGTGTTGTAGGAAAGGCCCTGCACATAATCTCATCTGCTACCCCCTGAAGATGCATCAGGGTTTTGAAAGTTTCCAGGTGGTCCAGAGGATCCTTCACCCCATCATAGCTATCTATATTCGGCATGCGAAACTTGTGGGGTAGGGGGAAGGAGTTCACGGCCACAGTGAAGGGCGAGTCGGTGCGGTTGACTAGATCGTCAAGATCACTGGAGACTCGCCCCTTGAGGGCGTTCATCATGACCTCCATCTGTTCCCTTATTGCTTGCATCTCAGTGGCAATATGTGGTGGAGTCGCATCCGTGAGGGATGGCATACTCATGTGCTACCTCTCCGGCCTGCTTGGGGCGTGGCTGCCCTCAGGTCTCTCCTGATTCTTCTTTGGAACGCTAGTCCCTTCCTGATCTTCTGGTTGGTCATTTAGTGCTGCATCCTTCTAGCGTAGCTGTTCTTCCAAGTCGAGGTTCTGTTTGGTGAGACGCTTCACGGCGGCCCCGAGAATCCGAACTTGTCTCTCGAGGGCAGTCGTGGGTGGTTCCTCTCCTTGTACGTCATTAGTAGTCGCCATTGAGCGAGTGCATACCATGCAACCCTTTAGTCCGGGAAACGGTAGTATGGCTTAATTACGAGTTTCCCACAGACGGCGCCAATTGATGATGCCGAAAATATCAACAGTGAGTTGCACAATGCTCGTACCCTCGAAATGACACCTGCACAAAGAAAAGATGACCTAACAGAGAGCACCAGTGTGGAGCCGGCCAAATACCCTCCGAATGTCAAGTTAGAACTTTTTTCAACTCTAGAGTGCTAGAGAGGGGTTAATTCTGCGTACCTCGATTTATGAGAGTATTAGACTTTTATAGTAGTTGAGGGTTGACCTTTTTCCTTGGAGTAGAAATCTTTTCCTTATAGGGATCCTCATGGGCACGGATAGCGGAATCCTTTCCTTATAGGATTCTAATACTGATCGTGGGATACAAATGATTTCCTTAAATACCACGCGCGGAGGCCAAGTCAGAATTTTACACATATCCGTCGGCATAGGGGTCGTCGGCTTGCTTTATCCCCGTCAGCCAAGTCCCCGTCAGTTTATTGCAGCGACATCCAAGGGCTCCGAGTCCGCATCCATCAGCCTTGGCTCCCTCTGTTCTTGCAGTTGTCCGAGGGCATCAGCTGACGGGTTAACCGTGACTTATTTTTATGTATCACATTCCATTCTTTTATAAACTCCCAAACGAGGGCTAAAGTACATACGCATTCTTTGAGGAGAGAGAAAGTTGTGCATAATATTGATCTTATAACAAATGACATTTTGAACAAAAATAATATGGATAGGTTGTTGTTAAAGTAGTAATCCTCTTCTGAGAAATCACTTTGAATATCCGTCTTCTATAAATCGTAGATCTTAAAGTTTTACATTTTGTATGGAAAAATTTGACACTTTGCAGTTTAATTTCATTCGAGAGTTTAATATTTTTTGTTCAAATGTTTAGGTGATTAAATAGACATTGAAGTAAAATTTTCTTTTAGCAAAACATTCCAATGCCAAGGTGTTTGTCCCTCGAGAGCAAGAGAGGGCCATGTGGTGGCACTTTGCACTCATGCTAGCCACACAAACCATGGAAAAGTCACAGTTTCAGTTTTTTTTTTTTTACAATGAGTAAGACAGTTTTGTATAATAAATACAATCCCTTTTGGATTAGGCTATAACAACATTGCATGGACTTGGGCATGAGCAGGTTGTTGCAGATTGAGCGTGTCATGCTACTTGTGTGCAAGGCAAGGCAGGGTTACTTTGAGTGTAAGACATTGTTTCGAGAAAAGAGTTATGTTTATTACACACAATTTTACCCCAATTTTTGAATTATAACTGTGACTTGAAATCATATTCTCTAACTTAGAACAAAAATGAGAGATGTAAAATTGTGTGTAACAGCTTGTGTACAACAAGTATTACTCTAGAGGAAAATAATGTGACATGGATGTTGATTAAGCTGTGGGATGTGTGTCTAAGTTCTAAAGGTGGCATCTGCATGGACCAAACCCTCCATATGATGTGCATGGACTAGGAATTTGTGTCCTGAGGAAGTTTCCCATTTTTGTGCAACAAGTCCAAGAGGGAAGTTTCTTGGTAATTGCCAATTGATAGTTATTTCCTGCAATATTATCCGTAAGGCTGCTGGGGGCGTTAATAGCAAGTGAGATAGAAACAAAGAGAGTGGGTTGCGTGGGTGTAATCCATGAGTAAGTGTTTCGTGTTAAGGCACCTTTGTTGCCTTTGTACTTTGTCGGAAAGTAATAAAATATGGAGAACTCTTGAAACAAAATCAATTCTCAAAGTACTTTAATTTTGAAATTGTTTTTTCATTTTCAGTTAAAGATAAACAAAAGAGTGATGTTAGATATATTACAAATTTTACTACATAATCTTTATAAAATGATAACAAAAAAAATATATTTATTGTGTTATTGGAACCATCGATCATATTTATTGTCACGTCAGCATAATCTTGTTGTAAGTTCCATGCCATTTCTCCATTATAAAAATTGCAAAAATAACTCATTTGGAATATCTAAGACAACAAGTTACCAAACAAAGTAGGTAGCATACCCTTTCATCAAAAAACAAATGTAGGTAGCATAATACTCTTTTAAGCTGACAATGCCAGAATAATTATTTAGCAATTCGTATTGTCCATTTGAGACCTTCATCTACTTGTACTTATCCCTTGTAAGATGACAATGCCAAATTCTTTTTCTCAATCTACTTAACCTCACTATCTTATGTTGTATTTTATTTCATTTTATATCTGTTTGTATAAATTAACATGCTTCAAATTTTCAAAGCACGCGAGGTCTGCCGCCTTTAAAAGTTTTTCCATCCAAATTGTGACAAAAGAATCTGATGATGCTAAAATTGTCAGTTGGGTCACTTGTCAAATTCGGAACATTAGACAATCTTGTAGGACCTGCAAAATAAAGAAGGGATTGATCGAAGAGACCATCGAGTTGTGCCAAATGGGGGAGCCTCCGATGCTTAAGTTAGTACCAACTCATATATTGTGTATATAGACAGTGTTTTGTAGTAGTTTTTTGATGTACCTCCACAAGTGAGACGGACTGTCCCTTTTATAGGTGATTTGGATAATTATTATACATAATTGGAGGTGATTATTACCTATGTGTAACAGTCATCGTATTGATGGGCGTTTAAAACCGATGAGTAACGGTCGCTATTAATGTGTTGAATGTACTCGAACGGTTACATCTTTTGGTCTACTAATGATGCAAGGTTGTCCATATTAATGGACGACCTTAATGATTTTTAGGACTCATCAAAATCCATACAAGCTCACAAGAGACAAATTCTACGACAACAATGCCCATGCCAAAACATAGAAATAGAGATGCCACCATTTTTTTTTTCTTATAATAAATTAATTCATACCACAACTGGTCAAGAGTCCCTCGTCATATGTAGAGAGAACCCAGTTCTAAATTAGCAACTTGGATGGTTTTTCTTAAGTTTATTGACTGTTGAGAAATAGTTAGTACAAAAAAAAAAAAAAAAAAAATGAGAGAGAAAGCTTTGCCTTCATATAAATGAGAATAGAGACTGTCAAACGATTGTGAGTTTATGATCATCCAAATAAAGCTGCTCATAAACCTCTTGCAATGACTTAAACATCAATTTGGTCTAAAGTATACAACTAAGAATCTAGAAAAGTGAATGGTGTTCTAAAAGTTCGTTTGCAGTAAGGGCAAAGCTTAACCTCTTGCAATGACTTAAACATGAATTTGGTCTTAAGTTTACAACTAGAATCTAGAAATGTGAATGGTGTTCTAAAAGTTCGTTTGCAGCAAAGGCAAAACTTTAGTCCAACGTACGCAAACGAAACCAAAGGTTCGTTTGCAGTAAGGGCAAAGTTTTGGTGCAGTGCACGTAAATGAAACCCTTTAGTGGTGTAGTGCGCAATTGACATTGAGCCACAAAAGGCAACCACAAAGCACAAAAAATCTTTTGCTGAGTAGGAATAGAATGGGCTCCGTATGCTTTAAAATAAAGAATAAAGACTAACTTCCAACTTTGAGAGAACATTTCCACCGATTTCCATTGATATTATCTAATCTCTTTGGTACGGGAGGTAATAGCATGCATAAAAAAAAATAGTGAAAAGGCTCTTACTTGGGCAATGGCTTTTGAAAGTCTCTCTCCCACAAAACAGGGAATCCGGCCATTGAATATTTTCATTTTATGATTTGTTCAAAGACAAGAACTTATGAAAGAAGAATCTTTAGAGAGATAATGTTAAAATTTTGTGCCATTCACACAAACCTTTATGGAGAAATTTAATTCTCAGTCTCCAAACCTGTTAACATCAAATCAAAATTGAGAACCCAACGCTCCTTGTGGACCTTGTATTGGCGAAATTTTCATATGCGCCTATCTCATAAAGAACGTATAAAATTGACATAAAAGATATATTCTTCTTTATCTTACTTTCTCTCTTTTTTCTCTCTCCCCATCCCTCTTGTTTCTTTTCTTCTTCTTTTTTTTGTCTTTTTCCAGTTCCTAATTGGGATCACCGGCCAACAAAAACCTCATTAAATAGAATTGATAGTGACAAAGGACTAATAAAAACCAATACTACACCAATGGAGTACTCAGTATAAGAACCAAAATAATGTTTTAACTATACTAAATTATAATGATTGTAATCTTAATATTATGAATTTAATTGTGGCAAGGAGATCACACGTTTGGAATAATTTTTTAATTAAAAGCTTATATATTTATTTGCTTTTAATTAAAAGCAAATAAGAGTATAAGTTTATTGTTAAGCATCCATAACCAAACCCCAAAATTTTGAAACTAAAAAAATCGTACATAAATAAATAAACTAATAAACTGACGTTCAAATGTTTCAATCAAGGCGTTATCTTGGATGTTTAAAGACTTGCAAATGGATGATGGGAGTGAAGAGTACGTAGTAGATTTTCATTTCTCAAAAAACAACCTAATAAAGTAACCAAATAAAACTAATCCAAACGCATTGATAGCGACGGGACATCAGAATGAAGCCCGAAGAGGATTTGCCGCAATCTCATGAGTCATGACCGTTTCCTCAATATTTTAAATGTGCGTGTTCGAATTGTTGATGCACTCCATTATCACAATTCATTATTCACAGTCTCACACCCACCTTCCCTCACTTCACTAATTTGAATTTCTCTTGGTCATCTTCATATACATGTAGTTAACAATCTAATGCATTTGCAAATCATCCCTATTTCTTTAACGAAGTATTCTTGTTCAAACACTCAGTTGCTGCTACAAATAGGAATTTCCGGGTTACCCATTGTCCATTGACTATCTATATATATGGTCATGTGAAAGCTATCACCTAGTCTTCAACAAAGTGGTGGGCCTTTGGAATGCTTTATGTTGACGCCAAGTTTCGAAAAGAGTGGTGGTGGGCCTTCGGAATGCTTCAACTTGGCACAAAGTGGCCTTCAAGTATTCGCTTATAGACTCCATTGCCTCTCTCTACTTACTTAACAAGTGGTGGGCCTTCTACCAGCATAAAATTTTATCCTTCCAACCCAAGACATAGCTTCTGGGCTTCCCCATGTGATCAACTTCCTTTCTTTTTCTTTTTCTTTTTTAATAGAAAAGAGGTATATTTTTTTCTTCTTGTGCATTTGCCATTTGTATTGGATACATAAGAAAATCTGGTGCCTCTTGTGACCAAACACGCGTATCCTCAACATTTCTCACATATCTAGCAACAAAACGTGGTCTTAATTCCCCATGTTTGGACATGAGTGAACTCATTAGAGCATTCATACTGGGTTATGCAAAATAGCACTTCCAACTCAAATTTGCATAATAAACTCTAAAAAAAAAAAAAAAACACCTAAATTGAATTAGAAGTAATACTAAAGTCACAAACTATTTTACAACATTTTTATAAACTGTTATTGTGTCCAATTTCTTATTGGTTTTTATCTAAATCCACTATTAACACCACTTTTTTATTTACCAATAACCACTCACCATATTAGCAGTTTGTAAAAAATTTTGTAAAAAAGTTCGTATATCTAACATCACTCTTGAATTAGCAACTCATTAGACTAAATAATATTTCACAACGGTGCTTATTGGATAACACTATAGCTTAGAGAGACAAATATTTTAACATTTCTTTCCTCTACTGCACTCTCTCTCCCCAATTTCTTTTCCTCTCACCATCGCTCCGCCACTACATCAAACCTGACCCTTGAGGTCAAGAGGCTCAACCTTAGTGCCATCATCATGGGAAGTCAAGGATTCAGTGTGATTTGTGAGGGTTTTTGTCCCAATCTCAGTTTGCTGTGATTTTGGTGGGTTTTTAGGCAAGCGAGGCTATGATTTGAGTGGGCTTTTGGTTGAAGAAGAGAGAAATGAAGAATGAGTAATTAAAAAAAAAAATTGACAAAATTTGACTCGAAACATATTTGAAGCCAAGTCTCCAACCACCATTAAAAAGATGACAATTGTCCTTGTTATATGCAATGTACATTGACTCACTATTGGCAGTTAGAGCTAAGCATTTTCCTTAAAATAATAAGAAATCATATTTTAATAAAATAAAGGCAATTTTTAATAGAAAATAATACTACTTTAATTAAATAGAAAGGAAAATAAATAATGAGATGTGATGTGTTTTAAGATTGATTATGAAAAAAAAAAAAGGCTTTTTAGGCTAAATTTGTCAAAAATTTTGCCGTGTGAATGCCTTTTTTCATCAGAGCTCCCGGAGCCACCCCATTTCATAGTACAGTGTGGCATATTGCTAGTCAGACAAATATACATTTTAGCGCCGACCGTCAGATAAACCTGCTAAGACAGTACAAATGATTGAAACCGTAAAATATTGTCTAATCACTTTTTTTTATTCGGTGAATCTTGAATCTTGACCCCACTCTCTATGTTGCTCTTCCAATCACTTGTTTCTACAAAAAGTTCCAGGATCTTTGCCATTAGATTTTATCCAACTTTCAATTCAATAACCTCGTTCTCTCTTTCTCTAACCCAAGGGAAAGCTTGAGAGACATCTGATGCACGAAACTAATGCTTATCCGAGCAACTGATGAACTAAATTGATGACACTTTCTTCTCAAAAGGAAAAAAAATAAATTGATTACACCATCTCCACATGTCCTCGAGGAACCATTCATCTTGGCAAGGATTAACCACACTGAGTGGCAGTGTCACATAGACACATCACCCATCCATACATAAGAGTAGAATTGAACAAAAATAATAGGGACCCATTAGCTTTTAACCCCAACAACTAAAACTCCCATGTTTTAGCTGACCACAACTGCATAACTGCCTTCTTCAGCAATTTGAATGACCTTTATCATATGTAGTACTATCGCAGTAGCAAAGAGTCATATTTTCTCTGCATTTCCGAAGAAAATACTAACATACAAATAACTATTGTATATAGGCAGAGTTTGTAATAAAACTAGCCACAACTGTGTCAACCATGTACCCCCAAGACCTTGTAGTTTATCCTTAATCTTCAACCAAATCCCTTTAGGCCAGAAAAATCTCATTACAGAAATACATTCTCATATTTCTTACTACTATAAGTCCCTAATTAAAAACCATAAAAATGGAAATATACTCAACCTAAAATTTTTTAAGTCAGTGCATTTCAATTTCATGGGTATCCAATCACAACCTTTAACAAGGTCATTGACAATGAAGAATCGCTTGATTCTTGAATGCATCTCTGGATTGGATGACTAGGACCAGGTAAAATACAATATAAAACTACAGAATATGGTTCGCCAATATAAGCCAATGGCAGTACACTGGAGCTGCGAAAAGTAAAGAGTAGTGAAGTAGATAGGATAACCAATTTCATTCTTAGGTCTCTTAACCACAAATCCCAGATTAGTATTTGCAAGTCAAAATTGTGAATCACAAATATATCATTCAAGGATGTGAGACATGATTCAAAACAAATACAGCTCAAAACTGGTTAAAAATTATATCATCTTAAAACAAAACCATATCCAATACAGTTGGGAAAAACCAAAAGAGCAACATAAACTAGAACTTGCAAAGTGCCAAGAGTACTAACAAAACAAATATATCATAAGCAAAACAAAATGATGCCCCAATTTCGATCCCGGAATCGCCAAGTGAAACCATCCTAATGTCATGATTGTGTAATGGGAAAAACAGAGCTAAAGCCCTCAGTCACCCTTTTTCCTGAAAGAGCAGCCCTCGGTGAGGCGAGCACGTCCACCAGTCGGCTGGCATAACACAGTCTGGCAGTTACCGCAAACCACCACAGTTTGGGAGTGGCTAAAAACAGTTGTGCTGCAATCCAACAAAACCAACATTGCACAATTTAACAATCAAATCCACACCAAAATAACAAATTCCTAAAAGCTAATTCACATGTTGCAAAAACAGTTCCTAAAAGATTCATAAGAATAAACCAAACATGGGTACGTCACATTTCCGGGAATCTTAGCAGATTCCTAATCAAACCAATACAGGGAATCCTAAATTCCCAGGCATAACATTAATGTAAACAAACTATTAATCAAAAATAGGAAAAATAACAAAACTACTTACATGTTGAAACAGCCTTGGCATTTCACATCCTAAAACAAAAGCAAAAAAAAAAAGAAAAGAAAAAGAGAGACAGAGTCAGAGCCTAAAGTAACTAGTTCAATAAAACTGCCACACATAAATAAAAAAACTATAAGAGTCGGAATTAGTACCATGAAAAATGAGTTGGGCGACTGAACAAGACGCTTAAGCTTGTGCTTCCTTTTCTCGAGCTCCGCCGGAGGGTTCAGCAAATCAATATCGTTCTGAAGAACCTGATCTCCCACAAAATTTTCATGTTTTTAATAACAAAAACAAAAACCCATTTCACTAAAACGAAAATCCAAGCTATTCCTATCATCTAGAACATAATAAAGACAATATCAAAGTAAACAGAGAACAAAGTTTCTGGATCTGAAAATTATAGAAAAGCAAGAAATAAAAACAAATGAAGGTGTTGAAGAAGACGGGTTGAAGTGACTGACCATTTTGGAAGAAGATTTGAGGAGAGAACTCGAGAAACAGTGGAAAGAGCCGTATTCACAGTATTGCTGCTGCGGATATGGCGAGCAAAGAGCAGAGAGGAGAAACCCTAATAAAGGGTTTGATATATATAAAGCCCAAATGGGTTTCTCTCAGCCGTCCGATTAGTCTCCCTTACATCTTGGCCCTTCACCTTCTTTTCGTATTTAAAGTGTTGTCCCACCCAAAACGGCGACGTATCTCTTCTGCCTATCCACCAATAAATAACCAAACACAACAAAATAAAAAAATTTGAAATCGTGAAATCGATTTTCGACGTTAATATAATTTTGTCTAAATTTGACATATTTTTATTATTATGGTATTAGCGGGTAAATGTTTTTTTTTTTTTTGAAAGCATTAGCGGGTAATTGTTTTATTTATTTTTAAATTAGGAAAATATTTAGAATGTTAGTGTGAGAATAATCTACTCAGAGATATGAATATGATAATTTCAACACTAATTTAATCTATGAATATGGACATTTCAGATTAGTTCCAAATAAAATAATTTAGTTTAAGACGTATATTTACATTTTTTTTTTTTTTTTGGAGAAACTATATTTACTAATTTGTCATGGTTTATGATTAATAGTTGAAGTTGCCAATAATTTTAAACTTAACCCAAACAAATAAATAAATAGACCAAATGACACAAGCTGAAAAGGGCAAAAATATAGTAATTTATTCACCTAGCTCAAGTAAGGCCATTTCATTTCAAGTCTGATAAGAAAAACTCTCCATAAAGCCCTCTCACTAACTCACTTATAATCCCCCTCTCCTTATCACAACTCAAGGACTACAATATCACACAAATAGCATGTAAGACCATACTTCTGATCACATACAACGTTCAATTGTTAGATGCATATTTAAAAATATGGTAAATTGTTGGGCTTTTATATATGTATAATTTTAATTTATATCATATACTGTATAATAATTGCTATTTATAAACATTATCAACTAAACTAACTGAAACTAATACGTGAATTCAAATCCATGTGGTAAAATCAAAGCTTAGAGATTAAGAAAAAAAAAATAGATTTTTTTTTTTTTTGTTGTCTTTTGTTGTCCAAATGGAGAATAGGAAACCTTGTTAATTTACATTTACATTCTTATCAACCATCATAGTTTTATCAACTACTACCCAAATTAGAATCTCAATTTATGGTATGTTTGGATTAAGGGAGAGGGAGGGAAAGTAAAGCAAAGTAGAATAAATTTGACCTAATATTAGTTTATTTTCAGCCAACTTTACTCTACTTTCTCTCAATTCAAACGGGACTTTAGAATTTTGCACTTTCGTAAATAACATATCAAAGTCACAATTACAAGTACTTTTTAGTACCACATAGCATCTTCCCCAATAAATGGAGTCTTACTTCATACAATCAACCAACCACTACAAAATTCCCAATCTTCAATTGGGAAATAATTCTACCAATCAAATACATGATAAACCGAAATAAAATATTCAACACAAAAGTAAGTATTCAATACTTTGTCCTCCATGGTAAAATTCAAATACTTTTTTTATCAACCTGTTAGTAAAATTTATAACCAAAATTACATAACTCCTGGAAAAGAAGGAACAATGCCTAGGAACTCCTGGTGAATGGAAAAGCAGTATATGAGCATGCTGCAGAAAGCTTGGGACACATGAAGTCTAACATACAAAAATAAATCAAATTCTGCAAGACAGTAATTTTGAATGAATCGAGCCACTAAAAAGAATTACAAAATCGGTTTTTTAGTGAATTGTGTCCCGTATATATCTCTATAACACAACAATGTGTGCTAATGCATACGAAGTTCCAGCCAATGACAAATAAATCTCACCCTTCAAGTTCAAGATACCCGATCCTAGCAACATTATTTGTGTTCTAACTCCAGTAATTGTTTGAATATTAACTTAAGAGACCTTATTCTTGTCATCATCATCTTTATAATGGAACAATCCTCACCATTTGTCAACTCTACAGTCAGCGTGTCAAAAGCAATAATCATTGAATGAAGCTGCATACTTCTTCATTCCAGATTCAGACTCTTTTTCATGCTCTCGTAAACCATGTAAGTAATACTTGCGGAAGGAACGACTTTCAGCAGATTCGGGAATATTCCTTTGTAGAACCCCCTCAACCCTTCATGTTGAAAGGTTCTCCTAAATACATCAGCCATCCCCTGATAAGGAGTATCTGCATTAGATTGCTGAGCTTGCATTCTGGAAACCAGTAGCAAAATTAGCTTCATATTAGAGAGACTAAAATAAATAAAAGTTCACTCAAAACTAGATCAACAACCAAGAAAGTGATATAATTATAATTTACCTTGTCCTGACAACCTGCAATGGATAAACGCATGTTGCTCCAAGAGCCCCTGATATTGTCCCACATCCCAATTGCACAACAGGACCTGCTTCAACTGGAAAGCTAACAAAGTTCAATATACAACATAAAGGCAGGTCTGGAACAAAACACACACAATGGAAGCAAGGTTGATGAGAAGAAGATAGCTATTTAAGATATTAGGACCTTACCACCATCCTGAAGAATATACTTCTTGGACAAATCTTTCAAGGTTTCATATGCAGCAAGATCGATTCCAGCATAAGGGACAATCCCAAGAAGGGATGGAACAATGCCCCTATAGAATGCCCGGGGTCCCTCTTGTACCCATATATCCCGTGACAGTTTTCTAAGACTAGGAACTCTTCCACCTTCAAAAGAACATGTTTGTATTCGAGTTTTTACAAGATCCATCGGATAAATAGAAGCCTGTGCCACAGCACCAGCTAAACCACCAGCAAATAGGCGTCCGCTAGTGCCAATATCAGCCTTATCTTCTTCCCCTTTAAAATCCGCAACAAAACCTTTCAGTAATTCATACATGTAGAACCTGATGGCACTTTCAGGGGCCACCTTCATGACATTTAGCCCATTGCCTCGAAAGAATCCCAAGAAGCCACCTTCTCTCAATATCTCCCTTACAGCTGGCATAATGCGAGCCCGTGTTGTTTGTACTTGCAAAACAACCTTTAGACGATCAAGAGGAGCAGTAGCTGTACGGGATGTCGCTCCTGCTACTCCACCAGCAATAAGATATCTACTTGCATGGATATGCTTACTGATGCCCTCTGGGATTACAGTCTGTTCCCCAATATCAACAAGACATACCCTCTCTAAATACTGATAAATGTTCTCAATGGTTGCCTCATGAGGGTAGAGCAGAAGAAAATCTCTCCATTCTTCAAATGTAATAACCCCATTGTTATCCTTATCAACACGCTCAACAAAACGGGCAAGCTCTTCATCATCAATTTCAATCCCTACAAAAGAGAGACTGGTGTGGCTTATAGAATGAAACAACATGCTAAAAGAAATCCTCTAGCCTGACTGCCTGACTTCACTTTGATTTTAAGTGCACATATATAAAAATATATATTAACAGATAAAAAGGATGCTGAAATGATTGTACAAAACAAAATGCAACCCATATGGATTGCAGACCTGTCACTCAAGCTTTAAGCATTTAATGTTAGAAACACGAGGGGAGAGGGGGAGGAGAGGAAGGAAATTTATGCAGTTTTCCAGATTATTTCAGAAGAGAAAAATGAGTTGGAATGGAAGACATAAACATGATGCAACTACTTTGTTCTTAATGAATTCAAATAACTGCACGTGTGCACCTATAAAGAAGGTAATTTGTCAGCCATTTGAATATTTTTCTAGGAAAAAGATTCAATAAATTAAAAAGCAATCCAGCCCTTGTTATTCACCAAGAAAGGATATTATTACTAACATAAAAATATTATAATTCCTTATTACACACCAATAGTTTTTTTTTTTTTATTAATAAGTACGGACCAATAGTTCTCTACAGTCTACATGCAGTCATGAAGAGGAGCAGTTTTCTCGTATTCCATGTGCATTTTTCACTTATCAATACATTTGTACAAAACTATTGTTCAAAAGGATATGAATGTGTGTTCAAATTATGGTTTCCAAACAAATTTTACCGCAATTGCCAATGAGCTCTAGCTCAATTAGCACCTCCTCCTCCCCTTATAAGTTCTAGGTGAAAGGTGAGGTCATGGGTTAAAAACCTATTGAGCGTGTGTGTAACTTACCAATCAATAAATAACTGCTTGAAAGTTAAAGAGGTCTTAATGGAGATGGTGGTTATGCAAACTTGAGACTGTAGAACAGACATATAGACATTCTCATAAACTGCCTAAAAAGAAGTAGGTGAACTAAATCTCCATTTGCAATGCCCAATAACCCTTATTAAAATGGTAACATTGTTGTATGCATGAACAAAAATTACTCCACAAATCAGCAGAAGCATAAAAAGACCATTCAGTACAAATAATCGGAGCACGGATTTACCTGCCCTAAGAAGTGCATCCAAGAGCTCTTCGGGCGTAATGCAACCATTATGTTCAACATCAATGGCTTGAAAGATATGGTAAAGCTCGAGCTCCTTATCGTCCATGTACCGCCTAAACTCTTGGTAATCAACACGCCCATCTTTATTGGAGTCACACACGTTTAACAAATCCTTAGCATACTTATACTCGGCGGGTATTTGGAGAGCAGAAAGGCCAGTCTCAATCAGGGTATAGTCCAAATAGCCAGCATTGGTAGTGTCAAAGAAATTAAAGAGACTTCTGATTCTCACATCCCTCTCTTCCTTAGTCTCTCTCAGTGCCAACAACACATGATCCATCGAAACCGGCCCTGGTTTCTTAACAGGATTGCAGCACTCTTTGTTTGGCTTAGTTTCCATTCTACACAACCTAACATAACACACACTTAATCACTCACACACAAACCCCCCAAACAAAAAATGACCCTTTTGATTTTTATGATTCTTAGACCTTTTTAAATGCACTAACACATCAGATACAGACCCAAATGGATTATGGGTCTAATCACAACCTTAGATTCAGCTCACTTTTTTTTTCTTTTTTTCTTTTTTGCAAAGCACTAAAGATTTAAGTAACTATAAATTCTGAAAGCGATCGAATCTGATTATATATATGGTATACGATGAAAAATAAAGAGGGAAAAAAAATTTAAGGTTAGGGGGATTGTGTGAGTGAAATTCAACACGGAAAAGGACTGGAACAAAAAAACAAATGTGAAAAGAAGGAAAAGAATGGGTTTACCGTGGAAACGAAGACGAAGAAGATTCAAGGAAGAAATACCCACGTGTGACTCCACTTTGAATTGGTCATTTTCGCCGGCTATGGAGGAAATCGCCGGCGAGAGAATGAGAATGAGAGCGAGAGAGAGACACACAGAAAGTTAGAGAGAGAGAGACAGAGAGATTTTTTCTATTTTTTTCTTTGTTGCTTTCTTTTTTTGGGTTTTTGGGAAAAATAGTAATAATAATAAAAATGTGATTGCGATCAATCGGACAATGTGAGACAGAAAAGGAAGGGTTGCAGCGGAGGATATATAAATATAATAATATAAATTTTTTTTTTCTTTCTTTCTTACATTTTGATTTTTATTTATTTATATGATTCTCCAAAAAAAAAGATTTTTTTTTTATTTATATAAATATATTTTCCATTTTTGAATTAAATTTGAAATTTGTAGAAATAAATTTGGTACGCATATTCTTATTGATGTCCGTAATAGCGTGAGTTTTGCGGCCACGTTGCCCACCCATTAAGTAAAAGATTCGATTAGACTTCAAATTTTAATTGCGGGTTGACTGGGACTCCAGTACTTTTAGGGTTTAGGCCCTGCGTAACAGCTCAGCCCATTGGAATTCTCTCGCCGACTTCACCTCAACTGGGAAAATTGATATTATCTTTCAAGGTTTCGTACTGTGAAGGTCGTATTTTCAATGGAGATATTCAAATTTCAAATCTCATTTTACTTATTTATAAATTATGAAATAGAATAAAAGTGATGTTTGGTTTCGTGAGTTTATGTATTGATTACTACTCGTTCAAAAATATGTGTACGATTTACTATACTTGCAAAATGATTTAAAATGGTCATTTTTAACTTCAAATGGTTGGTTTAGTGGTTTCTACTTTCTAGACCTTATGTGATCATTAGATCTTGAATTCAAGTCTTATATCCAACACCTTATGTTACACTCTTAGGGGTAGCGGCACTTGAATGAATATCCTGACTTGAAATTTATATATATATATATAATAATAATTTAAAATTTTATATTTATCTATCCTTCAAAAAAATTTTGGGAACACTATTAGTTTTTTTTTATGCCAATAAAATTAAATTTTGCTCCATAATTTGTTCTACTTAACAATATATTGGAGCTTTCAAGCACAAAAAAAAAAAAGCCCAAAAAAAATTTGAACTAAAATATGAAAAAAAAAAAAATTATAACATAGCAAGCCCAAAAAATTATAACATTGCTTGATTGTGTACATTGAAAGAGATGTAACTTGTAGCATTAATAATGAATTAGACTATCATGCAACGATTTCAAAATATGAAAACTCATAGAAGGAAATTGTAAATTTTATATATTTGCGTGTTTTTTTATTGTTGTTGTTGTCAATATATGAAATTTTCTTTTATTAGATTGTATAATTTATACTTCTTAAGAAATACCTTGTGAAAAATTCCTGGAGCCGCCACTGAATCTAGGAGTTAATCACGTGCTCTAACAGCCCTAAATATCTGCCATATATAATTTATATACAGCACACTTTTAAAATGAAAATTTTCTAGAATTTCTAGAATCCCACCTTTTTTTTTTAAATGCAAATTTTCTAGAAATTCTAGAATCCCACTTTTTTTTTTAGTACAACTTTTGTAAACACCCCATCCACTCGCAAGAAACTGTAAGCATTTTTAGACTTGTTGAAGTGACTCAGGAGTTGATTCAGTAGTACAATGACATGGCCTTTTCATTTTTCTCTTCCTGGTCATCATGTAAAGAGAAATTGAAATTGAATAATTCCAACATCAAAGTTTTATAACCAGTGTTTGAAGCCCACCAATTGGGCAAGTGGACTGAGTACAACCTTCTCAGCTTTTTAATGGGCTATATAAGAAAAAGAAGTCATTGCTTGATACGTAGGTCTATTACTGTAGGGTTTGCGTAATAGAGAGGCTAAATGGAAACAACTTTATACAATCTTTGTGTTCAAACAAGACCAAATTTACAGTTCGGAGAATGGTATACAATACAAGCGTGTATAAAGGGTCATTCAGAACAAAATATTTCATGAGCCAAGTTTCAGTTCCCATTTACCAAGCAGTCCAAGCCTTTCAAAGAGTTGGTAAAGCATTTCTACTTTGAACGAGAAATAGGAGAACAATGGACTAAGGGGACACATCAATCTACACTATTAATCTGCTTAATCACGTTGTATTTTACATTGAAAACGGTTAATATACACTATTACACTGGCATAATCACTGCCGAAGCTTAATCTAAGGATCGATGCCTTAGCTGCATTTTGCTTTTGCTCCCTTTGCTGATGAAGTTTTGTTGCTTCTTTTGCTTCCTGAGATGCAGCCTGCAAACTCTTTTGGGACTTCCAACATATTTCTATAAACCTCACCTACATAATTCCCTAGTGTTTTTTTTTCCTTCGTTGGGGCTAACTCTAAGCAAGCCTAGTTGTCAATTCCTACATCATCGATCTTTATTTTCCTGTTCTTTAATTATAGTGTTGAATTGTTCTGGTATATACAGTGTCACACCTCCATGCTTGATGTTGTTGTGCTGCCTTCTAAACAAAGGGGAGAACTCTTGAGGATTGACAAATTCCAAGAAACATCCCTTGAAGCCTTCACGTCATAACAAGATATTTGTGATGATGGCTTGTCAAATTCACTATTAGATATATCAAAGGAACAAATATGGGATCAAAATAAGGGAAAATACCTGCCAAAACTATGAATAGGAGTCATAACCAAAGATGAGAGAGAAAAAAAAAAAAAAAAAAAAAAAACCAAACAAATGGCATGTAAAACCACATTTACAGCAAAAGAAGGGCAGAGGTGGAAGAAATGATAAACTTCAAGGAGGGAAAGCAAGCTGGCCCAACCAACCCAAGATATGAAGACCTAAAATTACAGATAAAATCTGTCATTGAAAGAAAAAAAAAGATCGAAAGAAAGAAATATTAACACAAAATTGACAAGGGTGTGGCAAGTCAGCCAGAGAGAGATAAACTACAAGATACAGTTTTTTTTTTTTTTTTTGTGGGGGGGGGGGGGGGTGGTAACACAATAAAATACCTGCAGTAGAAGTGACTCCAGCAGCAGTAATTTGCCTCCAGAACTCTGCCCGTTGGCAATGAATCTCAGCCTGAGATGTCAGCAGTTGATTCTTCAGAAAGGCATTTGAAGAGGCCTCAATTTGTGAATGGTAATATAGCTTCCACTATCTCAACAATTATTCATTTTGAAGTCACTGAATTAAAGCAGCCCTTACGCTTGCCTTCTCTTGCTCTGGAGTATACATTTGTTTTGAATGTGTTCAAGATCTTCAGGAACTGAAACATCTGGAATTAATTTATCTTCCTTAAGTATTTTACAGGAAAGTTCTGACCATTAATTTTTTAAACCTGAGGAAAGAAAAATTCAAAAGGATAAAAGCACATAATTTTTAACTATCTTAGTTTAGAGTTGCTAAACAAAGCACAAAGAAAATTAATGAAAGCTCTCCAAATATTATGGGCTTCAGCAAGTATAAGAAACTCTATAGCTTGTCTTGCAGGATCATCAATTTAAGTTTTAAGGAAGGAATTTGAGCGAGACTGTAGAAAAACAATATGTAAACAAATTAAAATCTATTTATACTAGCCAAAAGAGTACCCCATTTTCAGTCATATCATAGAATTCTATGACACTATTTGTTGCTGCTGCTCTCAGAAACTTATTTTCACAAAAGTAGTTCTAAGGGCTCTGTTCTTATATAATTTTGTTCCATCTAGGCGACAAGAAGTACCCATTTTCTAAAAGTAGGAAAAGGAAGTAAGGATGTCTCAAAGTTTTAAGCAATATTTGAAATTAATACTTGATCCCCCGTCACCCCCAAAAGTAAATAAAAAAGGCACTTGAGATTGATAACAATAAGTTAGAATTACAGTTGAACTTACTATCATGTATAAGACCTCAGTCAAGAAGATTTGGGGGGGGGGGGGGGGGGTAATATATATATATATATATATTAAGACCTCAGTGCCCAAAGGAGGGTAGGCCCTAGATCCTAATGTTAGAGATATCAATGTCCAATCCCATTATATTATTAGTCAAAGTTCATTGTATTATCCTAATGCAAGTTCATTGTAGCCATTTGGGGCATTCTGCTATAGACATCTGCCTTTAAGGCCGAACTTAATCACTTAATGTTTTTTCTCTCTCGTTTTCTCTAGTTCTTCCTAATATTTTCTTATTTTAACATTGTATCATAGCTATATGGCTGGTCTTTTCTAACAATTGAAAGTCTGAAACCAACATTTACTTCTAGGGAATCCATTCCGCTGTTTTTAGATTCCCATTCTTTCTTGTACATAATTTTTTGTTTTCTCTGTTGCTTGTACATATCTTCTTTGCCTACTTCATTTCTTTGATGGAGTAGTTTTTTAATACAACTTTTCTTACCTATCAAAAAAAAAAAAAAAAAAAAAAATCTCTCTGTTCTTAGCACATTTGTCCAACCGCACCACTCCAAAAGCTTCTTCTAATGCCAAATAAACTATTTTTCCAGTTTATTGATTTCCTACAAGGTTATTCAAATGAATCAAATACCGTACCCTATCAAATTTTACTAAGGAGGCAAGCAAATTTACATACAGGGATTTCATGTACGTTCAAAAACTTAAAACAGAAAAGAATAAGCGCCATTTTCAACAAGTGAAAGATTACCTCAAAATCTAGATCCATGGCTAACACAGCACGCAGAATGACTGTGAAAGGTTGGCATGTTCCCATGGCTACCTTTGACTTCCTCACACTCAGATTGTTCCCACGAAATTTCCTAAATAGTGGCAACTCCTTGTATGCACTGCCGATTGGTTTCCACACACAGCTTGAACAAAGTATTTGCAGGAACACCAGAAGGAACGAGTTTTCTTTGAGGTTTTAGAACTGGGGATGGAAGCAAACTCAGCTGGAGTATATTATGGCCTAAGTTATATTCATTGATACACTCCCTAGTTCTGAAGAAATCCAAGAATCAGACTGATGTAAGAAAACACAGTTTTCAAAGAGAAAAAGAGCAAAATTTGTAAAGATGAAGCTGAAGTACCATTACAGATTCTAAACAAGATACAGATGGATCAGACAGTCTCGTTACTTTTCTGAGCTTGAAGTTTCTGTTTGGCTGCTCAGAATAACTGTGAAAAAGAAAAGCAGTTACAGATTCTAAACAACCTCATGCTTGATGTTGTTCTGGTTTCTCAAATGGTCAGCAGAATTCACCATGCTAATTACTCGTATTACGCTTAGTTGAACAGAGCCAAACGTTTCCTCAAATCCCAATGCAAAATCTAAGTTTCTTTTCTTTTTCTTTTTTCTTTTTTTCTTTTGATGTCTTTCTACATTTTCTTAGCAACCAAACATATCATAAATGAAAGACTGACTGACTGACAAAAAAAACAACAATTAAGCATTTTCTTTCTATTCAATATATCTCTATAAGAAAAAGATGAATCCTGTAAGTAACGACCCTTCATCACTGCTTGATAAGTAGGTATATTACTGTAGTGTTGAGTAATGCAGGGGCTAATGGAAACAACTATATACAATCATTGTGTTCAAAGTTCAAACAAGACCAAAAGCACAGTTCAGAGAACAGTTTGCATGTGTCTACAATCGAGTAATTTAGAACAAATTCTTTCATGAGCTATATTCAGTTACCAAGCTTGCAAGAAGTTGGTTAGCGTTTCTACTTTGAAAGAGAAGAGGGAGAAAGGACTAAGGAGACTCATCAATCTACACTATCATACAGCATAATCTACATATATAAACACCATTGTTGTATTTACATCGAGAATGGTTAATATACAATCACTGCCGAAGCTTAATTCTTGCCATCTCTAACGCTGCCTTGGCTGCATTACGCTTTTGCTCCCTTTGATGACAAAGTTTTGTTGCCTCTTCTGCTTCCTGAGATGCAGTCTGCAAACTCTTTTGAGACTCTAACATATCCCTAGAAACCTCACCTACACGAGTCTCTAGCTCCTTAGTCTCAGCCTCACAACTGGACAACTGATTCTCAATTCGAAGAAGCAACTCTTTGACACATGAAGCCTCTTCACGAAGTGAGTGAAGACGCCGATTGGAATCTGCAAATGCAGTCATTATTTCATCATGGATGCGAGAAATATCATCATACCTTACTTTCTCACTATGGTACCGCTCCATCAACTCTTGAAAAGAACGTTCGTTGTTGATAGACTGCTCTATATCAGCAAATGATGATGCACAGGCAATGAACTCCTTCACAAGCTCTTGAAAAGGTGTATAATTAACTAATAGACGATCCAAAACGATAAAAGTAGATTCCACCACCTGTGTCATGGACTCATGTTCAAGCGGATTCATTGATTCAAGATGGGTAAGAAGCTGATTTTGAACATGCAACACTGTCTGCCCAAGCACATCCATGTTTAAAGTTTGTTACTCTGCCTTCTAGCAAAGCAGGAGGACTCTTGGGGGTTGACAATTCACTCGAAGACTGAGCGTCACGACAAGATATTTGTGATGATGTCTCATCAAATTCAACAATTGAAGGGCTATGATGCAGGTCAGCAGAGCCTTCACAATTAGGGACATCTTTATCTTGANCTTTTTTTATAGTAGGGAGGTAAAACACAAATGCAATAGAATAAAGAACCTATAATACCTTGCCACAAGCAAGGTCAAGAACAGCATCTCCTCGTCGAGCATAGAGTTGAATTAGAACACTTTTAATCTGTTTATCAAAATAAGCAATGACAACAAATAAAAACAATGCATACTCATAAAAATCTCAAGCTCATAGCATGTTACATGAATTGACAAGACATACCCAATTGTTGAGTTTCTTTAAATGGATGATTGGACTAGCTTCTCTTTCTTCCAGAGTCTGATTTGTCCTTGCACTGTAATGCTCGGCCACTTTCCGAGCAAAAATCTTGGTGCTTTCATCCTCTAAAAATTGTGAATCACCTAACACCACAAAGCAAAACACTTAAAAAGCTAAAATAAGAACTTAATACTCAATTAAGCTTTTATGAAACTGCAAGCAAGGGAAGGAAGAACTCGAAATTTCTATCTTTAATTCTTCATTGTTTGGAAAGAGAGAAGCAAAACAGCTTACACTAGACAAACTCTGATACAAAGGTTGGTGTAATTCATCTAACTTTTTTATTAACTGCATTCATTTAATTGGATTTGTCTCCTAAACCAAAAAACGTATAACACCAAAAACCCAAATTTCAATTTCTTCTGTTGTTTGCTTTCTCAACTACCAAACAATTAATATAGCTTACAACCCATGTTCCAGAATTAACACATTAAAGAAGCAATTACCAAATATTCCAAAACCCAGAAATCAATATCAGGAAACAAACTTAAAAAAGTTTCAATTTCTAGTTTCTCTGCCTTTTCCAGCACTTTCCCAGCAACCAAACAAAGGGGCAAAGCACCTTAAACCACAAAAACCCAGATCCAAAAAAGCTCCCAAATCAATAGCATCAAAATCCCCAAAATCAAAACCCAGGGAAAGCACAAATATTTAACCTTCAGGGTTTTGCTTCAATCTAGACTGAGGTGGCCCAACAGAACCTGAAGGAGATTCTGGGTATCCTCGTTTCATGGCCAAAAGAACACAAAAAATAAATAATAAAAGAAAACAAAGCTTTTGGTGTTGCCGATTGAAAACAAGTTCCGGGTACTTTTTGTGTGTGTGTGTGTGTGTATGTGAGATATAGGAATGGAATGTGCCAAGATCTTATCAATATCAACTGTCCCTTCATAGGTGATATAAAAGAATACATTAGTTGCCAATATAGCTTCTTTGCCCCGTTGCTTATACCTGAACGTTCCAATTCAACGCAGTAAACACCAGATGAAAAAAATAAAGCTACAAGTTGATTTCAGTATGACTGTTTTCTAATATCTCTACCATGGTTAACAATCGTCCAAAGATTAAAAATGAAATAACAGAGCAATATGAATCGGCGCAATTATAATTCCTGTCACAAAATTGGGATACCTACCCAAATATAAGATCAATCCACTCATGCAAATGGGCAGATACATGCTCACTCTCAAGAGCCATTCGATGCTTATGAATGAAATCAATTGGGTTTTCAGCCCAAGGAGGAAGTTCAACAGAATCTGATATGGTGAATATAAATCAAAAGAGAACATTCAACTTCAGTTTGATGGCCATCAATATTTATCCATGTTACTAAAACAAAGTACTTTGAGAAACATACCAAGCTTTCCACCTAATTGTGTTGTACCAAAATCAATTGAGTTTTCATTTGTCAAGGTCTCAGGGAGGTAAAATAGCTCAGGAACCTAAGATACGAAAACACAGAAAATTTATTCCAAATTCATAGCCATTATATGAAATTGAAAAGCAAACAAAGATGAGAGATGTAATTCCTTCATAATAATGATCATACACATACCAATTCCTTCACATCACTCATTTCCTCAAGAATTCCATTCCAAGTACCCGCAATATCTGAAAACATCCGATTTGCATGATCAAATTTGCCACCTTGCAATTGAATCGAGA
>NW_027069474.1:175098-183574 GCF_002906115.3 Quercus suber
AGTGGGACAAAACTTTACATGTGTGCCTCAGGCATGCATTTAAACTCTTAAGTGGCCCACAAAAGTTAATTAAATTGAATTTGGTAGGTGTGTGCACAGTGTACAGCTTCAAATCAAGCTTGCATATTAAATTTGGCCAAAACCATAGAGGAACACAAAGTAACACAAAAATCCAACTAAAATTTCTAATTTTCAATCCAACTAAAATTTCAAATGATTTCCATCAAACCATTACCCATCTTCACCACTCTCTCCCACAAAGCTAGTCTTGATGTATCTAAGCTATTATAGCATTCAAACTTAAAGGACTATGCCAAACAGAAATACTTAAGACAAGTATAGCTCTTGTTCATCATTATTCTTATGCTGATCAATTGCATTACTTGGATCCAGTATAAGAATTTTCTGTTCTCTCTTCAAAGCTTTCCACTTCTACTGATAATGATCATATTGTTTCCCCTGCTTCTTCGATTGTTTATCCAATTCCTTTATCTTAGACTTTTTAATCAAAGACAATCCCACCTTAAAAGTGTGATTAGCATAGATAGATAATGGACAGTGTATGACTATGACCCATCATTATTATTTACAAAAATCAAACTTGAAGAACTGGAATTGTTAATTGAAGAACTCACTAATTTCAGCCTGGACTATTGCAACATAACAGGTCTATAAAATGAATCCATGAGTTGCACTACTATTTCAATTTTAATAAGCATTGACACCTTGGTACAAACTAAAAAACTTAAACTAAAAAGTTAAAAAACTAAAACAGGTCTATAAAAGGCTGTTTGTAAGAGACCCAATTTCAATTTTAAACTAAAAAACTTACCTTAGTGCGAGACAGTGAGAGAGCTGAGTGAGAGGTCGCTGATGAGCGTCTTCCGCCGCCGATGGAGTGAGGGTTTAGGGTTTTTAAGTTTGGGTGTGACGGAGAGTGAGAGTCTTCTGCCGTAGAGTTCGGTCGCTGTAGAGCCTTCTGCCGCCGACGAGAGTCTTCTGCTGCAACGGGTTTTCTGCCGCCACCGGTGTGAGGGTTTGGGCTTTGTGTGAATGTGTGAATGTGTGAAGGAGAGGGAGAGGGTTTGGGCGTTCTGGTGCTCTGGTCTGAGAGTGAGAAGTGAGTGAGAAATGGAAATGGGTTTAGGTATTAGAGACGAGTTTAAGCGGAGCTGGGAAATAATTTTAAATAGTACTCGAGCTCAGGAAGCTCGAGTACTGTCTAAATTTTTTTAAACAGTACTCGAGCTTCCCAAGCTCGAGTACTATCTAAATTTTTTTAAACAGTACTCGAGCTTCCCAAGCTCGAGTACTGTATTGAATTTTTTTAAATCCAATTGCTACAAGCAATTGGCGCCAAAACAGATTAATACTCGAGTTTAGTGAACTCGGGTATCTCATTGAACAGTACTCGAGCTCAGGAAGCTCGAGTACTGTTTGGAATTTTTGAATCAGCTGCTACATCAGCGTGCCACGGTGGAAGTAAAAAAACATAGTACTCAAGTTCACCAAACTCGAGTACTTAAAAAGATGGTATATCCCCAATTATTTCCGAAACAGTGCTTTTGTGCCAAAATTTTCCAAAATTAATGGTAATGGGCCATTTTGGCCAAACAATTCAACTATTTTGTATATGCGTATGTGTTGGGCTCCATTTCCAAGAGCCCTGTGATCCTGATCCTGATCCAGTTGTAAATTTTGAGCATTATTATTGTTTTCTATTTCTACCAGACACCCAAATTGGCCATAAGATAGTACAAATTAAGTTTGTTTATATCCAATTAAAAGCTTAAGTTGGGCTCGTTATTCTGTGCCTTTTTGGCGATCAGAAAGTGACAAGTCTCGTATGTGGGTTTGCTAATTGACACCTTGTTGGGCCTCCATAAAAAAAAAAGTTTTGCAAAAAATGGGAAAAAAATGAAAATGGTACGTATACTTTGATATTTATTTATTTTAATTGTACATTTTATCTCTTACTATTAAAAGCCCCCCCTTTTTTTTTAATAATACTATTGAATGCCTTATTTTCTTTTTAATTGGTGCTATTGGAAATTCATTTTGTAAAATTTTGGCTAGAATAATTTTTCTTGAGCAAAATATTGTTTGGTTGAAAAAAGAGGAGAAATTATTCACTCCTAGGAGAAGTCCTCTCTCCTCTAACTACAAGTGTGAGACCCACACTTATTGTAAAAGGAAAACTCTAAGTGGTTTTATTTTTAACAATCTGCAATTATTTTTCCATGAGCGAGTATGGTTTAAGCACCTAAGAATATTAATTTAAAAAAAGAAAATACTAGTCTTTGTCTTTTTTTTTTTATGGGAGGCGGTGGGGTGTTTAGATTTATAAACAAAGAAGATAGAAATGGATTTCAAAATAATGGAAAAAGAGTTTTTTTTTTTTTTTTTTTTAATATGGGGGGCGGTGGGGTATTTAGATTTATAAACAAAGATAGAAATGGATTTCAAAATAATGGAAGAAGAGTTTCTTAAGGATATTGAAGTTGATTGCTTAACTCATTTATCAAATTTCTATAATTAATTATCTTTGGTTAATTCTATTATATTTTTGGTATATGTAATATGTTAATGCTGAGAAGCAAGGAAGAGTGAGAAACTTTCATTCCCAAAATATAATGATGTGGGAGTGGGACCTCTCCATATTTATTTAATTTAAATATTTTATGTCCCCATTCAGGTCTCCTTCTTTCTCCATTCTAAGATGGAGTACTCTTGCTATCTGTCTATCACTGTCGTTTCAAATTTAGGAATATATAATAAGAGCATTAAAATATTTTGTAACACAATTGTCACGTTGATTTGGTTTTGTCTAGCAAAATATGCAGTCCAAAAAATTCTTCATGAAAAGAGCCTTTCCTCCTCTCACAAGGAATATGGACCCTACAGGGGGATAATTTACTTTCTAACTAAAGTCAGGAACTGGGAAATTGGGAAGTTTTTGTGTAGAATATGTAGTCATTTGTGCAACCGTACATTAGTTTAGTGAAAAAAAAAAAAAATCATTGACATTGAATTTTGGGAAGGAAGATCAGGAGTATGGTTCTTGGTTGCGTGCATCCCCTCTACCGGCACACAACAACTCGGTGTTAGTAGTACCGGGGTTTTACGAAACAAAGCAAAAGGAAATCGGCATGAGCAGTAAACAGAAGGGGAAAACTTCCACCGGAAACCATGGTGAAGCACGTGGAAGGGCAGAAGTGGCGGAGAAAGAAGGAATTCCGATGGAGGAGCCGGTGGGTGACAGAATGACTGCGGTAAATACACCAATTATGACTGAAGACGTTATGGACGTTACTCATAAAGAGGCTGCAACGGATGATGACTCAGGTCCAATACAGCTGGAAGAGGGAGCCGGATTTCAAGGGGATCTCTTTAATGAGAAATTAAGGGAGATTGATTCGGAATTAAAAAAGTTTGACGTGGAGAAGGACTCAACTGCTGCATCAGTTTTAATTGTGGAAACAGAGAGTGACATAAATGGAAAACACAATTATTGTGGGAATATGACAGAGAATCCCTATCAAGAGCTGGCGGCGTGTAGGAAATTGAATAAAACAGAGCAGCACGTGACAACAAATGAAGGAAACCCTAATGTCCTTGAAACTCACGTGACAGATGAAAAAATTAAGGAGCAAGAAAACACGGCTGGGGTGGTTGTGAACATAATCTCTACGTGGAAGAGGGTAGAGCGAAAGAAAACAGGTAGCCTAGCTGTGGTTCCTCCCTTGAAGTCTCTGAAACGTCCAGGTACTGAACTGTTGAATTTTGAGTTACCTAAAAAGAAGAAGCAGGTTTCTCATGATGATCAGGATACTAAAATTGAATTGGCGGGGTCTGATATTCAGCCCTGCCATAAGCAATGAATATCTTATGCTGGAACTGTCGTGGGCTTGGGAACCCACAGACAGTTCAAGAGCTCGGTGACTTAATCCGGGCACAAGATCCCTTAGTCGTGTTCTTAGCCGAAACATGGCTTGACAAAGCTAGGCTGGAGGAAATTAAAGTTCGGTACAAATTTAAAGGGTTGATAGAAGTGTCAAGAATAAGTAGAGGAGGGGGGGTGGCTATTTTTTGGAAAGAGGAGTGCAATCTCTCCCTTGACACATACTCTCCCAACCACATTGATGTGATCATGAACAAAGGAAAGGAAGATGAATGGAGATTTACTGGGTTCTATGGAGAGCCTGATACAAGAAATCGCAATGAGTCCTGGGAAAAATTGAGAAGACTAAAACATAAATTCACCCTTCCATGGTTGTGTGCGGGTGACTTTAATGAAATTTTGAGAGCAGATGAAAAATTGGGAGGAAGACCCAGGCCAAGTAGACAGATGGAAGCTTTTAGGGAGGTTCTTGATGAATGTGAGTTTAAGGATTTGGGTTATGTGGGAGGAAAGTTCACATGGTATAGAGGTTCCGGAGGGGTAGTACAATATGGGAAAGGCTTGATCGTGCGGTTGCTACCACTGACTGGATTGAGATGTTTCCGGCAACAAAGGTTGTGAACCTAGAGTGCGGCTCGTCGGATCATAAAATGTGTTGCATGTGCCACCAACATTATAAAAAATAAAAATGTAAACTTGTGAATATAATATTTAATTATAAGATTCTACGGCTGAAAACATAGTATATATATGTCTAAACATGTTGTATTTTATATGTATAAACATATATCATTTGTAATGTACATATATATATATATATATATTAACTTGAAAACAAATAGATACATATTTTTTATTTATTTTTTTATAAGAAATTAATTAAGTTGTGCACTAGCCACACAAAGCTTAATGTGCAGGCAAAATGGAATACACAGGAAAATTCATTTATTTGTAAAAATAAAATTTAATTACAAAATTAGTTGTAGCCTAAAACTACAAACTTACTCAATAAAATAAACATTGCTATATATTTTGAAAATCTAACCGTTAAATTGAATATTCTTTATACTCTTAATACACTTGTCAAATTTTGTGTCAATTCAATATTATTTACTATATTATCTATAAACTTATATTTTATGCATAATTTTAAACTATAAAAACTTGCAATTTAAATAATTTATTGATAGCATAGTTATTGATATTTAATTTTCTAGAAATTTTGCAAGTTTGGAAGATATAAGAAGAAAATGTAATTCGATAGTAAATTTGTCAAAATTCACATTCAATAAAAAGATATTGAGTAAGGTTATAGTTTTATACACTTAGACTAAAATTCTATCTTATAAAAAAAAAAAAAGGATTCACTGCGAATATACAAGTGTGGCCAACCTTCATTGCATAGCAGTCATAGGCTATGCCACCAATTAGAGCATGCAATGAATTAGGCGAATTGACTGTTAATATTACAGCATTTGAGTTCTCTGGTAAGAAAAGGTAAACATCAAAAGAATACAATGTCAAGGATAATTAGGAAAATAAAAAGTGATAAAAAAATTATTAGTAATGGATGTTCTTTGAAAGATAAAAGCTAATAAAGGTTGCATTGGTGCCACCCGTCGACGGAAGAAAAACAGGAGGGTTAAACAGTTTGAAATGACGTGCGTCGTACTGTTTTGGTCATAAACTATGTATAATTTTATTGCGAAATACTAATTAATAATTAAAGAGAAATGCTATACGCCATATTAAGACATAGCTTTTATTTGTGTAAAGAACAATTAAACTGAAGTTCAATCCCTTCTTCCATTAATCGCACTTTTATAACTTTAATACCTAAAGTTAAAAGCCCATCTGTAGTTTCAGAATTCCGCCCCATTTCTCTTTGTAATGTCATTTATAAAATTGTTTCTAAGGTCGCTGCAAATAGGCTCAAAAAAGTCCTACCCTTTATTATTTCTGATTCACAAAGTGCTTTCCAATCTAATAAAGCCATTTCAGATAATATTTTGGTGGCTTTTGAGCTGCTACACCATATGAAGACACAGAAGTCTAAGAAAGCAGGTTTTATGACCCTCAAGCTAGACATGAGCAAGGCGTATGATGCAAGAGTGATAGAAGGGAGATTTGTGCTATGGAGATCGGGTGGCCCACTAATGTGCGCCATGTGGCGCATGTTACCTTTGATAGGTTCAATGGCTTCTTGGGTTTGCCTGTGGAGTTTGAACCTGAGGTACCCAGAAGGCCTCCCAGTGCAAGGTTCTTTTTTTTTTTTTTTTTTTTTTTCTCCTTCTTCTTTCTCTTTTTTTGTGAGAATGTGAATGTGGGATTTGAGTTTTCATGATTTTGGTGCTATTTTGTTATTCAATTTGTGAACTTGTTGATTTTTATTCTTTTTGTGTTTTTCTTTTTCTTTTTTCTTTTTAAAAAAAAAGTTTTAATGGTTTATTCGAATTCTTGATTTTTCAATTTGCTCATGTGCTGTGTACTTTTCTATTCTTTTCTTTTTGGTGGCAATGCAATCTTGAAATTGCGAATTTGTTCTGTCAAACTGGTGGGGTTTTCCATTTTGGGTGTTGTATTTGTTTGTGCAATGCAATTCTTGAGATTATAAGTTTGTTATTTGTATTGGTTGCTTTGCTGGTTTCTATTCTTGGATGTCCTATTGGTTGTGGCCTATTGTTAGTTATTGGTCTATCCAATTTGTCAAACTGCAGCTAGATTGAATCCAACTTGTAGTTAGAACAAAAAAATAAAAAATAAAAAATAAAACAAAAAAGAGGCTTTTTGGTTTCTTATTGGTTATTGCAATTGCAAAATTGTTGTGTTTGTTTTACAGTTAACATTACTTTTGGTGATTTTCGTGGATGATATATGTGGAAACAATTTTATTTGGATAGATTAAAAAAAGTAAAATCTAAAAATCATCGTATCAGGAGATTATCAACAGCACCCTCTCAATTTTAAAGCAAATAGCGAGACTCCTGATCTCACATATGATGTGCTATCCCTTCCTAAGGGCGGCTGAGATTAGCTTTAATTGCAACTCAAGTGGATATAAAATTATGTTGAAATAATATCTCTTATTTGAAGTCCTATAATGGAATATTCATCAATTTAGGGATGATTAATAGTTTCTTCCTTTGCCTTATTTTATTGAGCTTTGGCAATCAGGCCTTTGTTCCTGGCTTATTCATGTACTTATGAATGAATACATACATACACACATATTCAATCATGTAAAAGAAGTTCTTCCTACTACATACCAGTATCCATATTTCCTGGACTTGCATTTTTTTATGCATTTTACAAGCATCCCACTTAATCAGTATTTTCCATGTATAAACATGTATTTCAGTCTGTTAAAATGTTGGGTTCTGAATGATCATTAAGAATGGGATTTAATGGTTATTTGGTTAGATAGCATAAATGGAAATAAAGTTAGCATCCTCTGAGAAGGATTTATTGAAATTCTCCTAAGGTTCAGAACCTACACAATAGCGACATCTGCATCACTTTATATAGTTTAACTTTGTTCCTTGAAGGCTTTAAAGCTTGTTAATCTTGCACATCTTGTCAGTTTCTACCTAATTGTTTAACTAGTATGATCTTTCCTCTGCTATTCATTTGATTTGTCCTTTATTTTCCCCTTAAATGTAGTACTACCGTCTTTGGAGTTTCCACGGAATCCATGCAGTTGTCGTATGACTCTCGAGGGAATAGCGTGCCGACAATTCTCTTGCTAATGCAAAAACACTTGTATGCTCTCGGAGGCCTGCAGGTATTTCACCTTGTTCATTCTCTTCTCCTCTGCCTCTTGAACATCATGACTCTAAAATTCTGAACCAAGAGCAATAGTTTGGAATTGAAAGAAAGTTTTGTAGAGTTGAGTGGCTTGACTTGTCTGAGCGGCTTTTTTCTATTTATATATCTTTGCATGTCAAATTATGTTGAGTTTATTGGTATTGGTTTTGGTCTGGAAACTCTTTGGAGACTATAAATCTTCAAACTGTTGATTTTACACATGTAGGCAGAAGGGGTTTTCAGAATTGCTGCAGAAAACGGTCAAGAGGAGTATGTCAGGGACCAATTGAACACAGGAGTGGTACCAGAAGGCATTGATGTACATTGTTTGGCAGGGCTTATCAAGGTATGCTGTTGTTATCTTATCAAAGCTGATTAAATATAACATTGCTATCAAGGTACATCATTTTTAAGCATCATGTTTGCTGTATATTTGTTTGTGATGAGTGTGTGAAAGTGAGTTGATCTTAATAAGCATAATCATAAACAAGACTTACACTATTTACAAAATTTTGGAATAACACTATGTCAATGTTCTGCTCCAATACTGCTATCCTTAATCAGTTTCAAGTATACTGTCAAATGTCAAGAAAAAGAAAGGATCATATGAGTCAAAAAAATATTGTATTGTGGTTACACGTCTACATACACAGTGACTCTTGATCTGCTATGGCTGTTTTTATATGCCACAAATTGTGTCCTTTCACTTTATGTGTTTGGTTGGTAAAGGCACTCCAATGGAATATGGCAAGAAACCAGAAGAAGTGTTAA